>NC_142352.1:14507537-14808370 GCF_059441175.1 Urocampus carinirostris
GGTTTTGCTAATGGCTACATGCTAACGGCTACATGCTAAAATGTATGCTAACAGCTACACACTTCCAGCAGTATCCTTGTGTTGAAAAATAAAACAATAAAATGAAAGAAATAGAACGTTATATGCAAATGTGGGGGTGGGGTTTATTGTGGGCTTTTACTCCCTCGGGTGGAGTTAAAGAGCCTCATGGCATGAGGAAGAAATTACTATAAACATTATGATAATAAAATAAATAATATAAGTTATTACTATAATTACTATATTACTATAAAGCACTCCGGTACGAATAAAGTACATTACTTTTTGAAGAACTGAACAATCTCGACTTTAAACATTGATTTTGTGGGCACATGCAAAATGATGGAGAAACCGAAGGTGGCGATTTCGTTTCAAACGATTTCTTCTACGTCGCCATGATTCTCACCGAGGAGTTCGAACCCAGAGCGTCATAAATCCAGAGCGGGAATTTTTTCCCGACGGTCGATAAATGCGACGTCGGAGGATGCTCGGCGTTCCGTATTTTGATGACGGGCGGCATAATTGCGTCCGCCGACGGGGAATTTGCGATCAATTTCAGTTTGCTTTTGCGCATTGATCGGGATTCTGGCGTAATTCCGCCTCATAAATCGTCATTAGCGCGATAAAAGTTGATCACTGCGGCGTCTGAAGGTGGACAAAAATCAAATAGCTATTGATTCGCTATCGGGCAGAGACAGGAACCATTTTTCAACATCTGATTTTATTATTATTTGTACAAGAGTATTTATTACTGTATGTATTGCATGCTAAGAAGTCATGCTAACGGCTAAATGCTAACGCTTCATGCTGACAAATTATGTTAACGGCTTCCTGCTATCAAGTTTTGCTAACAGCTACATGCTAACGCTTCATGCTGACAAAATATACTAACAGCTTCATGCTAATGGGTTATGCTAACGACTAAATGCTAAAATATATGCTAACAGTTATATGCTAACGGTTAGATGCTAAGATGTTATAGGGTTCCTGCTATCGAGTTTTGCTAACGGCTACATGGTAGCGGCTACTTGCTAACTGTTACACGGTAAAAAGTTATGGCAATGGATACATGCTTACAAGTTATGCTAACAACTACATGCTAGCGGCTACATGCCAACAAGTTATTATTACAGCTACATGCCAACAAGTTATCCTAACAGCTAACGGCTTCATGCTAATGGGTTTTGCTAATGGTTATATGCTAACAGCTACATGCTTAAATGTATGCTAACAGCTATATGCTAACAGTTAGATGCTAAGATGTTTTGCTAAAAGTTACATACTAACAGCTACATGCTAATGAGATATACTAATGGCTACATGCTCACTGCTACATGCTAAAAAGTTATGGTAACACTTACATGATAACGGCTACATGCTTACAAGTCATTCTAACAACTACATGCTCACGGCTACATGCTGACAAGTTATTATGACAGCTACATACTAACAAGTTATCCTAACAGCTTCATGCTAACAGCGACATGCTAACAACAGCTATATGCTAACAAGATATGCTAACTGCTGCATGCTAATTGCTAAGTGTTAAAAACATATGCTAACGGCTACATGCAAACAGATACATGCTAACAAGTTATGACAGCTGTTACACGCTAAAAAGTTATGGCAACGGATAGATGCTTACAAGTTATGCTAACAACTACATGCTAGCGGCTGCATGTGTTGTAGAATATAAACTTGCATTTGTAGAATAGATTTGCATACATTTGTTCAGGAGACTTGCTGACCTGTAGGAAGACTTGCGTACAGTTGGGAGAAATGTTGCTTACATCTCGGGAAGGTCTCGGCGGACGAATTAGTATAAACAATCCTCCTTAAGGGAGGACAAGAGATAACGGCAAAGGGCAAACTGACCCAAACTTAAAAACACTTCCAAATAAGGACGGAACCCTGGGCATGCCACGTGAAAGGGACGGGGCTGGACTGGTTACATATGCTGTGTTGAAACTATAAAGACCCACGCATATCCGAGATTCGCTGAGTTTTGTCTTGTTGAGATTGTTGCAACAATAAAACAAGAGCTCCCTCTCACGACACTGATTCCTGCATTCTTTGAACACGTATGAGACGATTTCTCGATTTATCTTCTCCAACAAACTGGTCTCATCTTCAACACATGCTAACAAGTTATTATGACAGCTGCATGGCAACACGTTATTCTACCAGCTTCATGCTAACAGCGACATGACTGGGTATTGCTAACTGCTCAGGCTAATTGCTACATGTTACAAACATATGCTAATGGATACATGCTACCAGTTAAATGCTAACTGCGTAGGTCGGGAAGTCGAGCTTACACATGAATGCAAATTGAAATTGTTTTCATGTCTTTCATCAAGCTGAGGGAGACAAAACCATAACCTGATTTTACGAGTTTTTATGAATGCAACACAGCATTTTTTCAGACGATGGCCGGGACAATAATGTTTAGTCTGAAGAAAGACAAGAATCAGGAAATCGACCTTATACGTGAAGGAAAATCAAAACTGTTCATATTTTTTCCTCAAGTTAAGTTAAAAAGAAAACCTGATAACCTGATTTTACGAGTTTTTCTGAACGCAACACAGGATTTTTGATTCTGTGGGCAAGACAATAAGGTGGAGTCAGAAGAGAGATGTGGGTCAGGAAGTCGAGCTTACGAGTGAAGGCAAATCGATCGCTGCTGATTCTCCAAGACTCCAAGGATCAATATGGCACTAACTGCCTCAAGACGGTAAAAAAAAAAAACACTTAACACGAAAAAGGATGAAAAGTTGCTGGTATGAGGTCAATGTCACGTCATCGTCGCCAGCAACTTCAGCGATACCAAAGTGGAAAAGTATCGATTCGTGTTTACACGAGCACACAAAAGACGTGACTCGGTAGGCTGCACGAAGACTGCTGTTTTTTCATTTTTGTTTTTGGGATTGAATGGGACATTTAGAATGAAAAAATGAAAAAAATGCAGTCAATTATAAGATGCCAATAATGATTGTCCTTCCTTCTTTCTTCAACTTCTTTGTTTTACTTCCTTTCTTCCAGTGGAACCTTGTTAGTTCGCGGTTCCACTTTGCGGGTTCAGAGCTTCGCGGGTCTAAAAAATATACCTTACCTTCTCAATAAAAGCATTTTTTGACTTGAGCAAGCGCAAGCTTATGTCAACTGAGGACACGGTGTGGACACTCTTATTGTGAAGGGGAGGGGGAGGCCCTGACACAATGCTTAGTCATGGTGAGTTACCGCTTCGCTCACCCCCCTTACTTCAACTCCTCCCACCTCACCCCTTTCTTATGTGGCGCTGTTTATCATGGAGGAATTCGGCAAAACGACGTACGTACAGTATACAGTGGAACTTCGGTTTTCGAACGCCTCTCAGTTCGAACAAATCGGAGTTCGACCAAAAATTTCAAGAAATTCCTGCTTCGCTGTTCGGTCAAAAATTCCGAGTTCAAACGCCGGTAATGCGTGAGTGCATACGGTAGAGTGCGATGCTGAGCGGCGTACGGGTGTAGATCGCCCCCACTCCCCGTGAAAACTGTTATCACGTGCGCACTTGCCTCTTTTTGCTTTCGCTTTTAAATATCGGTGAACGGAATGTTTTAGCCCCTAACTATGCCTCCGAAGAAGGTCGGTGCAAGCAGGACAGGTGAAAAAAGAAAAGTTGTTCGTACAACTATTGCCTTTAAAAAAGACATAATAGCTAAATATGAAAGAGGTGTGCGAGTTTCCGATCTTGCTAGGGAATACAGCATGCGCCTTCTGCTGACCACCACAAAGGTAAGAAATCCTATTCATAATTCTTTTCTTTATCTTTTTTTTTTTTTACACGTTCGTGTTAGCGTAATCTTTCGTATGGAAGATTACGCTAACGCGAACGTACGATTAGCCTGGGTTAGCTTTATGATTTTGTTGAACATTCAGGTAAACATTCAGGGTGTTGGAACTGAGCCCAAAATTCAGGGTGTTGGAACGGAACCCCCTTTCCAATGAAGCGCTAGCCACTTGTGGTGCTAAATGACTTGTAAACGACCTGACTTTTTTATTTTTATACGTTCATGTTAGCGTAATCCTTCGTATGGAAAATTACGATAACGCGATTAGCCTGGGTTAGCTTCATGTTTACGTTAAACATTCATGGTAAACATTCAGAGTGTTGGAACGGATTAAAAAGATTTACATTGTTTTTAATGGAAATAATGATTTCGGTGATCGAACAAATCGGTTCTCGAACAGGGTTCTGGATCGGATTATGGTCGAGAACCGAGGTTCCACTGTATTCTCTTCAGTCACATTTCATCTCAAGTTTGACTTTATTATACCAAAAGCGAGCGGTTATTTGTACTACCTAAACACGGCTAATTGTGTGCGGTTTCGTGTATTTGTTGTAAAAGCCGCTCGATGCCGCTAGCTAAAGTATGTTGTTATTGTCAGAAGGTAGCTCTTTCACTTTCATTAAAATGAACACAGACCATTTTTTTAACTGTTGTTTCCCAAAACGCTTCACAAACACTCATCAGATGTCACATTTTTACTGTTTTTATTTTCAATATGTAACCGGTAGTGTTAACAAGCGAAATAAACTGCGATGGCTGCATGTGGTCTAGAGCGGTTAATAAAATCATACAGAATGGTTCGTAGTGGTTTCACCGCAGTCCTATTCCGTGTACATACAACATATTTTACAGTTTTTTGTCGTTGTTATACCGTATTTTCCGCACTATAAGGCGCACCTAAAAGCCTTTATTTTTTTCAAAAGCTGACCATGCGCCTTATAATACAGTGCGCCTTATTTATGGATCAATATTAAGTCGCAAAGTCTTGCAACTAATGCAGCAGCCGCCGACTCGATTTTCCCCCGAACGCCAAGTAGTCCGCGGTGTATGCTGGGATTGATTTACCGGCGTTTCATTGGCTAACCAATGTGTCAATCATCATTTGAATCGATCACTATGGGCTAAAGTTATTCGGAGGTAAAGGGGGCGGATCATTTTTATCATTTACAGGCTGGCATATGCTAAAACGGCAAAACAAAGCCTGCAATTGGCCGAAAAAGATGAATGTGAATAGCAAGTCTGGTTGTCTACGGCATAGAGGAAACATGTTTTACCATTCTGTATTTGTAAATATTTTACTCTCCTGGATTTACTGCACTCACGGATATAAGAGGACCATGGTTGCGCATTATTATTGAACACAACGACTTCGGTGAGCTACTCCGGCTATATATTTTCCCTGTATCTTGTTTCAGACTGAACTCGATGTTTCTGTGATAAGCGGTGCAGATAATGGATGGAATGGAGTGTCTATTTTGAAATTAAACTCAATTCCAAGTGTTTATTGTCATATGCACAGTAAAGTTGCGAGCGAAAAAGAAAATAGAAACTAAGGAATGGTTGGCATTTCTTGAATCCCAAGACTTTAACCTTCCGAATGATGGAACGATGCATTTGAGTGACATCGTACGGACACGGCATCCGCACGCGTCTACGACACGTATTTGCTTCTTTGCAAGCTTTGGGAATGTTAAGGGGGTAATAAGTTTGACGGAACTATCTGACTGTTTTGTCGACGTTCCCATTGTAGCGCCTTATAATCCGGTGCGTCTTATGTATGTAAAATATAGGATCAAAAACTATTTTTCCGGGGTGCGCCCTATAACCCGGTGCGCCTTATAGTGCGGAAAATACGATAACATGAATTTCACTCTCTCGCTCTCTCTCTCTACCCGTAGTCTATATGGTGTACTGTATACAGGGGGGTTTACTGTATACCTGTATACGTTTTTTTAAGCATTTTTGAAGGGGCGGCGCTACTTCGCAAATTTTCAGTTTTCGCGGGTGGTCTCGGTCCCCATAAACCGCGATAACCGAGGGACTTCACTACCTTCTTTGTCTATCTTCCTTCCTTCCTTCTTTCCTCATATCTTTCTTTCTTGCCTTTACTCCTCCATGCTTACTTCCTTCATTTTTTTCATTTTCCTGGCCACCCCGCCTCACTTGATCTCTTTCCTTCTTTCTTCATTTCCTTTCCTACTTCACTTTCCTTTGTTTATAGCAGGGGTGTCAAACTCATTTTAACTCGGGGGCCACACGATAGAACAAACATTCTGTCGGGGGCCGGACTAGTAGATGAAAGAGAAAGAAAAAGAGATAAATAAATAAGAGAAAGAGGGAGGGAAAAGGAGAGAGGGCAGGACAAAGAAAGAAAAAGAGAGAGAGGGAGAGAGCGTGAGAAACAAAAGATAAAAAGCCGTGAGAGAGGGGGAAAAGAAAGAGAGAGGAAGAAAGAAATTCAAAGAGAAATAGAAAGACAGAAGGAGAGAAAAGAGAAAAAGCGCGAAGGGTATGAAGAAAGAAAAGAGAGAAAAGGAAAAAAGGAAGTTAGAGTAAAAGAGGTTAAAAGACACAGAGAAAGAGACAAAGAGCAATAAGGGAAGATAAAAAGAGAGACACAGAGAGTGAAAGAGACAGAGACAGAGAGTGGGATAAAGGGGATGGAGGAGAGAGAGAGAGAGAAATAATTACAAGTACAGTGTCTTTGTGAGAGGCACCTGGCTTTTGCAACATCAAGTGGACATATTTCAACGTGCAACCTGCAGCTTGTTTTTCTCTTGCGCTTCTCTGAGTGTTGTCTCGCGGGCTGGATTCAATCCCTTCGCGGGCCTGATTGTATGATGTATTTCCCTTTAGTGTAGTGGGCAAGAAGTATATGAGTCACACAGGTAATACATTTGTCTTTTACGTCAGCACTTGAGAAGAAAACGTGCTTTAATCCTTCCTGCAATGCTTTGATTGATCGATCTTTTTATGAAGTGATCACGTTATATTGACAAAGATTGCTCAATATTGGTGATGAACTGCGACTCCTGTTCAAGCAAAAGCATTTGTTTGGCGTGTTAAAAAAATAAAAAAAGAAAATCACTCAAGCGTGATTGGGGTGCAACAATTTTAAGTAAAGTTAACAGTAGTCCCTTCTCAAGGTTTCTTTATTTTCCTCAGGTTGAGGTTTTTGAGTTTTTCCTTGCCCTCATGTAGGTTTTAGATCAGGGGGTGGTGTCATAATAGTCTGCAGTCTGCAATACTCTGTGCAGTCCTTTGAGACTCCTCGTGATTAAGGGTGTCACAAATAAACATGACTTGTCTTGATTTAATTAGCTTTGTGCCGTCCACTGTTGACATTTTTAGCCACCGTAAGAAACCGAATCTTTCTTCGTCACATATCTTCGTTTTAGCTTTTCGAGAGGGGGTTTTATCCCCTTTTTTGTTCGCATGTCTTTTCATCCGGGTTCAATATATTTTACATAGTGTAACTTGAGGGTTTGGCACAATGTGGACTGGAGTGCCATGCCCAATTTCGTTGTCACAATATGTTAACCCATTTTGTAACAATGACAATAAAGGTATATTCTATTCTATTCTATTCTAATGCTGAGTGTAAACAAAACTTTTTTACCACAACCACACATTCAAAACAATGAGCACGCTACTGCCCCCTAGTGTAGTACTTGGACAGTTAAAATGAAATCCTGGAGGTCACATGCATCCCCTTTGACTGAGGCTCCAATATGTAAGAAACACGGTATCGTTATTACCCACGAGCAAAGCAATTATTGGCGTTGATGACTCAGAATCTCTTCCCAGAAAGCCTTTCTGCTCTCCCAGAACAGAGCAACATTGAATATCAACACCATCTTTCGCAGGCAGTCAGGTAGGTTACCCTTGATGTGAAAAATGCCAAAGAAAGCTGACTCAGCATTTCGTGTTTTGTTCGCACGGTATTTTTCCCAGAAAGGCATTCCACTCTCCCAAAGAGAACAATATTGAATATCAAAGCCATCACAGGCCGTCAGGAAGTTACCCCAGATGTGAAAACTGCCCCAAAAATAGACTCATTTTTGGTTTTGTTGACTTAGTATTTTTCTGAGAAAGACATTCCACTATCCCAAGGATTACAACATTAAACATCAAAATCATCTTTCACAGCCAGTCAGGTGAGTTACAACAGATGTGGAAAATGCCAACGAAAGCTGACTCAGCATTTGTGTTTTTTTCACACCATATTTTTCCCGGAAAGCCATTCCACTCTCCCAAACAATATTGAGTATCAACACCATCACAGGCGGTCAGGAGGTTACCTCAGATGTGAAAACTGCCCCAAAAAGCAGACTCAGCATTTTAAGTTTTGTTGACTCTGTATTTTTCCCAGAAAGACATTCCACTCTCACAGAAGAACGACATTGAATATGAAAAACATTTTTCACAGGCAGTCAGGTAGGTTACCCTAGATGTGAAAACTGCCCAAAACCTGACCCTGCATATTTTGCCTCGCTGATTCAGCAGTTTTCTCAAAAAAACATTCTACTCTTTCAGAGAGAACAACATCAATTATCAACGCCATCTTTCACAGACAGTTAGGTAGCTTACCCTAGATGTGAAAACTGCCTCCCCCCCAAACAAATCTAACTTTGCATTTTTGTTTTTTTGGACTAACTATTTTTCCTAGAAATATATTCCTCTCTCTCCCAGGCCGAAACGACATTGAATAGCAAGACCATCTTTCACAGGCAGTCTGGTAGGTTACCCTAGATGTGAAAATTGCCCCAAAAAATCTGACGCTGTCTTTTTGGTAGCCTTTTCCTCAGACATACATTCTACTCTCCCAAGGATAACAACATTGAATATGAAAAACATTTTCACAGGCAGTCAGGTAAGTTACCCCAGATGTGAAAACTGCCCAAAAATCTGACCTTGCATTTTTTGCCTCGCTGATTCAGCAGTTTTCTCAAAAAGACAATCCACTCTCCCAGAGAGAACAACATTGATTATCAACGCCATCTTTCACAGACAGTTAGGTAGCTTACCCTAAATGTGAAAACTGCCTCCCCCCAAACAAATCTAACTTTGCATTTTTGTTTTTTTGGACTAAGTATTTTTCCTAGAAAGATATTCCTCTCTCTCCCAGGCCGGAACGACATTGAATATCAAGACCATCTTTCACAGGCAATCAGGTAGGTTACCCTAGATGTGAAAACTGCCCCCCAAATCTGACGCAGCAATTCTGGTAGCCATTTTCTCTGAAAGACATTCTACTCTCCCAAGGATAACGACATTGAATATGAAAAACATTTTCACAGGCAGTCGGGTAGGTTACCTTAGATGTGAAAACTGCCCAAAAATCGGACCCTGCCTTTTTTGCCACGCTGATTCAGCAGTTTTCTCCAAAAGACATTCCACTCTCCCAGAGAAAACAACATCCATTATCAACACCATCTTCAACAGGCAGTTAGGTAGGTTACCTTGGATGGGAAAACTCCTCAAAACAAGTTGACGCTGCATTTTTGGTAGCCGTTTTCTCTGAAAGACATTCTACTCTCCCAAGGATAATGACATTGAATATGAAAAACATTTTCACAGAAGAGTCAGGTAGGTTACCCTAGATGTGAAAACTGCCCCCAAATCCCTGCATTTGCCTCGCTGATTCAGCAGTTTTCTCAAAAAGACATTCCACTCTCCCAGAGAAAACAACATTGATTATCAACGCCATCTTTCACAGGCAGTTAGGTAGGTTACCCTAAGATGTGAAAACTGCCTAAAAAAAGCTGACGCTGCATTTTTGGTAGCAGTTTTCTCAGAAAGACATTCTACTCTCCAAGTGAGAATACCTTTGGCCAGGATCACAATATTTTACGAACAATCAGGTAGGTAACGCTGGAGGAGAGAATGGCAAAAAAGGGAAATATAACTCAAAAATGCTTTGGCGTCTCAATGTGAGTGATGTTCAAATGATGCACAGCCATTCTAGTTGTCTAGCGTAGTCTTAGACAGGGTTGGGTAGGGTTACTTTGACTGGATTACTTTCAATTACTTTTGGATTACTCCAATACCAAATATGCTAATAAAATACAAAAAAAACTAAATATGAATAAAATAACTACATTTTGTGCAGACTTGGGGAGTAACAGAATACATGGAACGGCAAAAATGATGTTGGCAAGCTGTTTGGATTTATTTTCATTTTCTTTCTGTCGCATTTTATGTTCGTTTTGCCGGAGATCAAAGAGATCAAAGCCAGGAGAGAAGGCTTACCACGTGTTGTGAGTCATCATTTTATTCATATTTAGTTTATTTTGTCTTTTATTAGCGTATTTGGTATTGGAGTAATCCAAAAGTAATTGAAAGTAATCCAGTTAAAGTAACCCTGCCCAACCCTTAGCGTAGATTTCACCATGCGGCCCTCACTTCAGAACAGATTCATGTTTTATCCTGGGGGTGTTTTATCATTTTAATTTATAAGACAGAGAATGGGAATTTTTATTTATTGGGCGAATGTGAGAGTCAAATGAAAATACGCCGTTCTCACTCAGACGTTCTCACTCAGACTTTCTCACTCAGACGTTCTCTCGGGTGTTTTTTAACACCGGAGCGAGCGTCTTCTCGGGTAAACAAAACAAAATGAAAGCCGCTCGCTTCCAAACTTGCAAGTACTTGCCTTTCTTGTTTACACTTCTTTTGGCTCCTGCTTCCATTTTTTAATACGCTTGACCTTTATGAAAGGAGGTGCGCTTTGATTAAATCAATTACTTAGATGACATCTATGGAAGCCTTAGAGTGCCAAAATGAAAAAATATTTAAAAACCCTGTCATGATTTGCCAATTGCTCTCACCTGCGCTCACTCATTTAGCCCCAGCTGCTACTTGTTCAATAATTAGTTCTCCCCCTATTTAAACACATCATTCTCATTCACTCCTGATCAGTCCGTCAACAAACCTCCGCACATGCAAGGCAAGCACTGTTTGACTCCCGTCTGTCCCGTCCTGTCCTGTTTCCTGCTCGTTTCCCTGGTTTCCCGATTGTCTCCGGTTACCTGACTCGATTCTGTCATGATTACTGATGCGGGCCACCTGAGTCTGCTCCGTTGGCGCCAACAGCCGTGGACGCTGATTGGCTGCTTCCTCTTTTTTAAACCCCCGCCTTCTTGACAACACTGGTCTGTTCGTTGGTGAACCACTGCTACACGCTAGGCAAACCTTTGTGACTCCTGACTCTATCCTGCCCTGTTGTTCTGTCTGATTCCCATAGCCTTTTTTCTGAACCCGTTTATGTTTTTGCTCCTTTGTCCCCAACCATCGACCTGTTTTTCCTCGCTCTCGACATTGCCTGCGCTCGACACGGAGGTGCCACTTCCGCGTTCCCAGCGATTTGCTACCTGTGACCGACGATGCCCGGATTGTGGGTGCCAGTCCTTTCCTCCTTCTAAATAAAACTGAGTAAGACAAATGCAATTGGGTCCCGTCTCGGTTCCTGGTCCGTGACAGATTCCTTCCGCCTACCACGCTCCGATCTCCCGTCCCGGCTGCCCGACTTGTTTCCGTCCTCCGACCACGCTCCGATCTCCCCTCCCGGCTGCCCAACTTGTTTCCGTCCTCCGACCACGCTCCGATCCCCCGTCCCGGCCGCCCGACTTGTTGCCGTCCTCCGACCATGCTCCAATCTCCCATCCCGGCTGCCCGACTTGTTTCCGTCCTCCGACCACGCTCCGATCTCAGCAATCACAGAATCACAGTCATTTGTTTCCCCGCGCCTGATTTTCCCGATCCCACAATAAAGCTTGGTGTGAAACGTTACGCGTTTGGGTCCACTGTCAGTTCTGGTTCTGACAAACCTTTTCAGGAACTAAATACCACGTTATTACTTATTATGCCTTGTCATTGTTGTAGAATTTAATTTCATTTTTTTCATTTATATACACACTTACTATTTTTTAAACCTAATAGTTAAAACACATTTTGTTAGTTTAATTTTTTTCAATATTTAATTTCCAGTGTTTTATAACATTTTCTAACTAAGCTCGTTTTGATTTTCAAATGGCATTAGCCACTTTATTAGGTCAGTAATGCAGTATTACGCAAAAATGAATAAATAATAAATCGCGAAAATTGGAGTAAGACATGTTTTGGAAAAGTATGACACTATGAAATGTAATAAATACGAAATAATTTTATAGTTTTTTTGAAAATAGTCAGTACATTTTAAATGATAGTTACTTCATATTTTAAAATATATTGCCTGTTTAGCTAAATATTTGTAATCTCTCTTTCTTTTTTTTTTATTGCATTTTGGCACTCTTGGGCTCCCATACCTGCATCCTGCCTTCTCTGCTTTGATTGCTAACAGCATCATAGCCTTAAAACAGTATCCTAAAATAAACATATTACAAATACTTTTA
Source organism: Urocampus carinirostris (assembly GCF_059441175.1). Taxonomy (NCBI): domain Eukaryota; kingdom Metazoa; phylum Chordata; class Actinopteri; order Syngnathiformes; family Syngnathidae; genus Urocampus; species Urocampus carinirostris. Next base: position 14,519,782 of record NC_142352.1, read on the forward strand.
TATGTACCGTATTTTCCGCACTATAAGGCGCACCGGGTTATAGGGCGCACCCCGAAAAAATAGTTTTTGGTCCCATTTTTGACATACATAAGACGCTCCGGATTATTAGGCGCTACAATGGGAACGTCAACAAAACAGTCAGATAGTTCAGTCAAACTTAACATTCCGAAAGCTTGCAAAGACGCAAATACGTGTCGAGAACACGTGCGGATGCGGTGTCCGTACGATGTCACTCAAATGCATCGTTCCATCATTCGGAAGGTTAAAGTCTTGGGATTCAAGAAATGCCAACCATTCCTTAGTTTCTATTTTCTTTTTCGCTCGCAACTTTACTGTATATATGACAATAAACACTTGGAATTGAGTTTAATTTAAAAATAGACACTCCATTCCATCCATTATCTGCACCGCTTATCACAGAAACATCGAGTTCAGTCTGAAACAAGATACAGGGATAATATATATAGCCAGAGTAGCTCAACGAAGTCGTTGTGTTCATAATAATAATAATAATAATAATAATAATTTCCTTGTATTGTCATTCTGTGTAACAATGTACACAGAACGAAATGTCGATTGCACCTGACCCGTTGTAGCGAGCCGATGCAGCCGCAGCCAACAGAGGGCGCCGCCGACCACTTTTTAAGTCTTAGGAATGACTCGGCCGGGGCGCGAACCCGAACAATGTGCAGGCGTGGTCCTCTTATATCCGTGAGTGTAGTAAATCCAGGAGAATAAAATATTTACAAATACAGAATAGTAAAAAAATGCTTTCTGTATGCCGTGAGCCACGTGCTATACGCATTCATCTTTTTTGGCCAATTGCAGGCTTTGTTTTGCCGTTCAAGCCAATGCCAGCCTGTAAATGATAAAAAGGATCCTCCCCTTGACCTCCGAATAACTTTAGCCAATAGTGATCCATTCAAATGATGATTGACACATTGGTTAGCCAATGAATTGCCGGTAAATAAATCCCAGCATACACCGCGGAATACTTGGCGTTCGGGGGAAAATCTAGTCGGCGGCTGCAAGTTAGTTGCAAGACTAGTTAGTTGCGAATTAATATTGATCCATAAATAAGGCGCACTTTATTATAAGGCGCATGGTCAGCTTTTGAAAAAAATAAAGGCTTTTAGGTGCGCCTTATAGTGCGGAAAATACGGTATATAATAATATGGTAATATATAACAAAACCATAGAAATTCAATTAAGATATATCAAAATTATTATTCATATAATAAATTATAAAAAATACTCTAAATATAACAATCAAAATATTTAATATTTAATATTTAATATTTAATATTTAATATTTAATATTTAATATTTAATATTTAATATTTAATATTTAATATTTAATATTTAATATTTGATATCTAATAGTTAACATTTAATATTTAATATTTAATATTTAATATTTAATATTTAATATTTAATATTTAATATTTAATAGTTAATAGTTAATAGTTAATATTTAATTATATTGACAACTTATTTAGAAAAATGTTAAGCTTAATAATACGTGTTTACAACATAGCTCAATAACTTTTTAATCTCAAGAAATTGTATTTATTGGCTGCTTTTTGGCACTCATGGGCTTCCATACCTGTGCTTCGCCACCTCTGCTTTGACGGCAGCATCATATCTATAAAACTGAATACAGATTTTTCTTTTAAAGTTAAAAAAAAGGTGTACAAAAATAATAATAACGCAAATATCCATTCATCCGCCCATTATCTGCACCGCTTATCCTCAGTAGGGTTGCGAGGGTGCTGGAGCCCAAATATGATGTAATAAAATAGTAGAAATTAAAATAAAAGTTCTTAAATATAATAATTATGTAAAAAAATATGTCTTTTAAAAAAACTAATTAATAAAAAAAAACTCATTTTAAGTACAAAACAAAACGACAACCAGTTTAAAAAATGATATAATTACCTGGTACTTAAAAAACGTTTTCTACTGTATTTATTTTATTTGATGCATTGCCTTTTGGCACTCCCGGGCCCCCGTAGCAATCAAATCCAAATTGTTTCCCATGGAGTCCTTCAACAAGCAGCAACAGCGGGCTAAATTTGCACTGAGAACCTTTTTGAAAATAAACGAGCGTTATTTGTAGTCATGAATAAATTTACCGCTAACAAATCGAAGGGAAAAAAATGCTAATGGAATGTTTTCGACATAGCACGTTAGCATGATTGCCACGCTTCCTTCACGACGTACATATATTTTTTTGTTTTCTTTTTCGCACTTCAATCTATCAACCGAAGATAAAAGAAGCCTCACTCCGGAATTATAATATCCCCCTCTCCCCATCCACGAACACTGCTTGTTTCTTCTTTTTTTTTGTGTTTTCCTGTAGTCAAAAAATAGATCGGCTTTGGAGAACGTGTATTTTCCCTCGTTGTTCGTTATAATCAGGGTTGGGTAGGGTTACTTTATCTGGACTACTTTCAATTACTTTTGGATTACTCCAATACCAAATCTGCTAATAAAAGACAAAAGAAACTAAATACCAATAAAATGATGACTCACAACACGTGGTAAGCTTTCTCTCCTGGCTTTGATCTCTATGATCTCTGGCAAAACTGACATAAAATGCGACAGAAACTGAATGAAAATAAATCTGGTACTGGATTACTTTCAATTACTTTTGGATTACTCCAATACCAAATATGATAATAAAAGACAAAATAAACTAAATACGATAAAATGATGACTCACAACACGTGGTAAGCTTTCTCTCCTGGCTTTGATCTCTATGATCTCTGGCAAAACTGACATAAAATGCGACAGAAACTGAATGAAAATAAATCTGGTACTGGATTACTTTCAATTACTTTTGGATTACTCCAATACCAAATATGATAATAAAAGACAAAATAAACTAAATACGATAAAATGATGACTCACAACACGTGGTAAGCTTTCTCTCCTGGCTTTGATCTCCGGCAAAACTGACATAAAATGCGACAGAAACCGAATGAAAATAAATCTAGTACTGGATTACTTTCAATGACTTTTGGATTACTCCAATACCAAATATGCTAATAAAAGACAAAAGAAACTAAATATGAATAAAATTATGACTCACAACACGTGGTAAGCTTTCTCTCCTGGCTTTGATCTTTTTGATCTCTGGCAAAACGAACATAAAATGCGGCAGAAACAAAATGAAAATAAATCCAAACAGCTTGCCAACATCATGTTTGCCGTTCCATGTATTCCGTTACCCCCCAAGCACAAAATGTTGTAATTGTATTCATATTTAGTTTCTTTTGTCTTTTATTAGCATATTTGGTATTGGAGAAATCCAAAAGTAATTGAAAGTAATCGAGTTAAAGTAACCCTACCCAACCCTGGTTATAATCGGTGTTGGGAAGAACGTTGTTATCTAAAAACAACGTTATGTAATGGCGTTATTTTTTTAGTAACGGGGTAATAAAACTAATCATTTTTTACCCCGCTGTTACCGTAATGATGAACAAAGCTGTTTTCTGATCTCCGGGTTGTTTACGTCACGTTTTTCCGGATCATGTCCCCATTTAAAACTCTGGAAAGTGGGATCATGCTTTACACTGAAAAACAACATTGTCCATAAGATGAAGGTGCTGTATCTGAGTCAGATCAGGAAGCTTCTCCTGCTACTGGTAACCATGGAAACGGATGGGTGCCCAGGACACACCACAGGAATTGGTGCCCTGACGAATCAGCAGTTAAGGGATCCGTGAAAAGTGATAAAAAAAAAATTGGTTGGTATTTTTTTATCTTTTTTTTTGTATTTTTCTAAATATTTTAATTGCATTGCGTATAGAAATGTCAACTTTATTCTTTTCTTTTCTTCTAGCTCTTTTTTCCTTTTGTTTTTGCACATTTTCCATTGTTTCTTTTATTTCTCCTTTTCCCATTTAATTTATTAAACTTACTTTTATACTGTAGACTGCTGATTATTATTTTATTGTTAGGGTAAAATTAGACCACCGCACAATAAACATAAAACGAGAGGCACATTATGTAAAAAAACAAAAAATAATGGAAATACTAATATATTTGTTTGTCTTTGTTTGCTGGTCCTCAGAAGTATTTTTTGTCAGGCGGTTCTTGATAAACTGATCCAATGACGTCTGCTTTCGCCTGCTTTTGACAATCTGGCGATGATGTGGGGGGGCAGACGTCATCATAATGAGCGATAGCCCAACTTGTCAGCACTTTTTCTGCAAATTCCGAGACTTCATGCAATTATGCCAAAATGTCTTTAATTTGGGCTGATGGAATACTGGCAGCGTCCTCCTCTGAACTCCTCCCGGACAACGGTGTCTGTTTTCATAACTTTCTATTATCTCTTGCTTTGTTTTAATGGCCAAAGAGTCCTTTTTCCTTTTCCAATGTTTTTGCATGTCTTTTGTGGGGTCCTTTGTGAATGATAGATCTACTTAGCGGTACCATACAACAGACTGTTTACAAAGGGGGAAAGGGACGCGAAGAGCATGCTGGGGTTCACGCATAAGCACCGGTTTGCCAGGTAGATCTCTGGGAGCAGCCACTAGCTAGAGTGAGGACATCAAACAGTCGCGGGTGGCTAAGGACCCCAGTAGGGCAAAAAATGTGCCCAAATAGAAAATTTTTGTAAAATTCAAAGGAGAATAAAGTGAGTGTGCCCATTCCATTCCATTCCGGTGAGGCCCTACGTCAGAGGTTTGACTTTGTGAGCCATTAAGTGGCTTCATCCCCTCACCAAGCAAAATTGGCTTCTAGAGTGGGAAGGGGACGCGAAGAGCATGCTGGGATTCACGCATAAGCACCAGTTTGCCAGGTAGATCTCTGGGAGCAGCCACTCGCTATATCTTACACACTGTTCCTTTAAAAGTCAAACGTCTCTGGAGTTATTTGTGAAATCGCATTCAAACATTCTTTTAGCGAGAACAAAATGTCATTTGAATTTTTACTCTTATCTCGGTTTTGGCAGCGGAGCCAAGTGAGGACATGAAACAGTCTCAGGCGGCTCAAGACCCCAGCAGGGCAAAAAATGTGCCCGAATAGAAAACTTTTTTTTTAAATTCAAAGGAGAATAAAGTGTGTGTGCCCACCCTTGGAAGGACCCAAAGCAGTTCCGGTGGGGCCCGACAACAGAAGATTGATCCATTAGGTGGCTTCATCCCCTCAACAAGCAAGATTGGCCTCTAGAGGGGGAAGGGGACGCGAAGAGCATGCCGGGATTCACGTATATGACAGCAACATTTTCCCGTTCAGGTACTTTGTAACCAATGTTCTCTCTAATTTTCCACGGTTCTGAGCATTAACACAAAGTCGGTGAGCAACGCTTGAAACAACAGTGAGCCACCATAATCCTAAGTGTGGCAAGATAATTAATTATCAAACATGTCCAAAACTTGACATCAAGTTACATTTTGCTGAGTTTCCGGCAATGCAAAATTATTTTTCTCTTTTGAATGAATTGACTCGTACTATTGCAAAGGTTGTACGGCCTACAAACGTCGTTTGTTCTTACAATTCTTTCACAAGATATTCATTTCTTTTTATTTCCTGATATATTTTGTCGCATAATATTAACATTTTTGGGGCTTATTTAGTCGGTTGTAAGATACAGAACTGTACTTCATCACATTTTTTAGTGGAAGTACAATATTGGCAACAAGATTCACTTGATATCATTGGAAATTATTTGAATGCCACACAAACTTTTTCTTCTTTTTTCCGTGTTTTTTTCTACTTTTTTTGTTACTTTTTTCTTTTTGTTCTCTATTTACTTTTTTCCTACATTTCTTTCTTTTCTTTTGATCTGGCTTTTTTTCTAAATGTTTCCTTCTTTTTTTCTCTTCCTTTTGTTTCTATTTTTTCTCAGCTTTTCACTACTTTTTCATTTTGGTATTTTTTTCTTTTTTGTTCTATTCCTCCCTTCTTTTGAGTCATGATGTGCATAATTTTACATAATATTTGGTCATGTTGGGATTAAAGAAGCAAAAACAACCCGAAGAGCCGTTTAGGACCCGAAAAAGCCGGTTCCTTTTAGTAAGCCGAGCCGAAGAAGCCGGTTCTCTACTAACTTTACTCAACTTCTACTTCGACTCGACTTTAAAATACCACATTTAGGACACAACGTCAGGGGAACCCGTGTATTTTTACCTTCATGCACTGTAACTTTGACTTACGTCGCTTCTCAATTAGTAACTTTGAGCCCTCATTTTTGTGCGCTGGCTAGATTTCCTTGTGCGCTGAGAATGTGCGAGCAGTCCGCAGTTGCGCACGCGCGCAGCTTCGAGGGAACACTCTAACCTGAAATTTTTGAATGTAGAGACATTCGTAAGTAGAGCTTCCACTGTTGTTATTTTCCCTTGGAAACTAGTTACTTTTAATATAGAGTTACTAACTCAAGAAGTAGTGAGTAACTACGACTAATTTGTAACGCGCCGGTTTGTAATAATACGACATGGAGCGAAAAGGAGACGATTCAAAGAAAAGCTGGGGAAACTCTCGCCATCCCATTCACACGGACACACAAACCAAGGATTATAAAAGCGAATTGTTGGATTTGGCGTCCTCTTCTTTATCACGTAATCCTTCCGATTTGAGAAGATTTCTCTCAGGGTTGAGGGTTTATTTATGGATGATTTCTGCTGAATCACACATCAAAAAAAGAATAATAATCAATGTGCTAAGAATGAGAAATGATGTTGCTTACTTGTGTTGGAAGCTTCAGCGAGCTTTTTTTAAAGAGACAGTGCGTGAAAAATCAAGTTTTGCCCAACCAAAAGTGCATTTGTTTTTGTTTTTTTAATGTTTGAGGCTACAGAAAGTTGCCTTAAAGGGACAGTGTGTGAGCTTTCTGGTATTACTTAACAGCCAATTATGTTGCTTTTTTTGTGTTTGAGGCTAAAACAAAATGCGTTAAAGTTTATCATATTGTAGGCTTTAGCAAGCTACTTTAAAGGGACAGTGTGTGAGCTTTGTAGTACTGCTTAGGTGGAACTTTTTTCTCTTTTTTTGTGTTTGATGATTCTACAAGCTGCTTTAAAGGGACAGTGTGTGATCATTCTACTAATGCTTAAGGGGAACTTGTTTTTCTTTTATGTGCTTGAGGCTTTCACTGAATGCTTTAAAGGGACAGTGTGTGATCATTCCAATATTGCCTTGCAGGGAAAGCATGTTTGTTTATCGTATTGTAGGCTTCAGCAAAATACTTTAAAGGGACAGTGGATGAAAACCCTCGCTAGTAATTTGTGTTTGAAATCACTAATTGGGATATATCTTGAAATTAGCCGTTTAAAATTTTACTTTGAAACATAATTCATGTAGCATAATTTCGAGCTCAAATATCATTAAGTTTGCTATAAGTAAATGTATTTGTTAAAGTGACAGTGTTTTAAAAAAAATCACAATGAGAAGTCGCTGAAGCTTAGAATAAAGCTAAATCGTGTGAATTCAAAGAAGACAGTCTATGGAAGCCTGAAGGATAACACTTGGTAAAATTCCCAAACATATTTCCATATTTTCTTGTGTTAAACCCATAGAACAACAACCAAGCTGAATACACCTGGAGTGGCTGAAAAGAGCCAATAGTGCGAGTTGTACAGAGCTGGTGTAAACGGCAAACCTCAGCAGCTATAGGGAGAAAAGGCCGGTAAAAGATTGCCAGAGCACGCAAGAATTTGTTGAGGATTAGGACCTAAAATCAAAAAACTCAGCACCATGAGTGACCAGAGAAGGAAACAGTAGAAATAAACGGCCAGATGCCCGAATCAGATGCTGTGAAATGCGAGAGATGCTTAAGGACGAAGCAGGAGAAACTAAAAACAAACAGTTGTGGCTTGTGGCAAGTCATAGCCAGAAGTCAAATGTCAAGAGTGGCTAGAGAAGAAGAGTGTAGAAAAAAACGTGGTCTGAAATGTCTTAATCCTAGGACTAGGTGACGTTTGCTTGCATGATCAGCTGTAGAAGTCTGACACGTAATGGCAAAATAGGTTTTATTTTAAATTCTGGCTTAAAAAACTTAACTTTAACTTGGTTTCGGGACCCAACTCGAGGTGAACCCGAAATATCCTATTTTATCGGTGAGGACACGGGAGGAGGTAGGGGCATTATGGCCGACTGAGGAAGAAAATATTTTCACACCGCTAACTATACCTTACACCAGGAGTGTCAAACTCATTTTAACTCGGGGGCCACACGATAGAACAAACATTCTCTCGGGGGCCGGACTAGTAGATTGAGGAGAAAGAAAAAAGATAGATAAAGAGAGAAAGAAATAGGACAAAGAGAGGAGAGAAAAAGAGAGACTGTGGGACAAGGAAACAGAGAAAAGGAGAAAAAGAGAGCAAGAACGTGAGAAACAAAAGAGATAAAAAGAGAAATAGTAAGAGGGAAAAAGAAAGAGAGAGAAAGAAAGAAATCCAAAGAAAAATAGAAATAGAAAAGGAGAGAATGAGGAGAAAAAGCGAGGAGGGTAGAAAGAAAGAAGGGGAAACCAAGAGATAGAGAGAGAAAAGGAAAAAAGGAAGAGAGAGCAAAAGAAGGTAAAAAGACACTGTGACATAAAGAGACAAAGAGGAACAAAGAAAGAGAAAAAGAGAGACAAGGAGAGTGAAAAAGAGAGACATAGAGAGTGAGAGAAAAAAGGAGGATGAGAGAGGGGGAGAGAGAGAGAGAGAGAGAGATAAAGAAAGAGAAATACAACTACAGTGTTTGTAAGAGGCACCTAGCTTTGGCAATATGAAGTGGACATATTTCAACCTGCAGCTCATTTTTCTCTTGCGCTTCCTTCAGCACTGTCTCGCGGGCCGGATTCAATCCCTTTGCGGGCCTGATCCGGCCCGCGGGCCGCCTGTTTGACACCCCTGCCTTACACACTGTGCCTTTAAAAGTCAAACGTCTCTGGAGTCATTGGTGAAATCGAATTTAAACATTCTTCCTGCGAGAACAAAATGTCATTTGAATTTTGGCTCTTATCTCGGTTCGGGCAGCCGATCGGGGTGAGGACGTCCAACGGTCGCGGGGGGATCAGGACCCCGGCAGGGCAAAAATGTGCCCGAATAGAAAAGGTTTTTAAAATTCAGAGGAGAATACATTTTGTGTGCCCGCCTGGGAAGGACCCGAAGCAATTCTGGTGGGGCCCTCCGGCAGATGATTGACTTTGTGATCTATTAAGTGGCTTCATCCCCTCAGCAAGCGAGATTGGCCCCTAAGGATTAGGACAATCCCTCAGACCTCATCAAGGGGATCCCGAGTGAATGGGGCCACTGACTTGCCGGTAAAAAAAGGGGAAGGATATGAGAGCTGCAGCTTGCTTTTACTCTCTCTCTCTCTATCGCTCTTTCTCCTCTTTTTCACTCACTCGTCTTTTATTTTCTCTATTTTGTTTTCTCTTTCTGTCTCTTTCTTTCTTTTTCCAAACCTTACTCTTTCTCCCAAGCATTCTCTTTCTCCCTCTTTCTTGCACACATTCCTCTATTTCTCTTTCTTTCTTTATCTTTCTCACTCTTACTTTCTTTTCTCTTTCAGCGTAGACTCCTATCGGTTATCAAACAGGTGCACAGAACTCTTTTTGCTAACCTACCAACTATGAGGAAACGGCAAATCAATCAAGTCATACGAGTTCGCCGCGGTAGCCTCTATCTCGGTATCATTTTTTTTCCGTTGCAAACGAAGCGAGCGGTTTGATGCTACTGTGCGCATGCGTCTGCCGCCTCGTATTTCATGTGGTTGTTGTGTAGTGAAAGGAAGTCCGTCTCTTTTTAGAGAACCGGATTTTTCGGCTCAACTCGTTAAAGAGAGCCGGCTCTCAAATGGCTCACTTGCTTTGATGCATTATATTACGAATTATGATGTTGTATAAAGAAGTTGAGAAAAAAAAGGATGTATAAAATGAGAAAATGAAAAAAAAGACAGGTTTGTGATTATCCCTTTAATCAGTATATTACCAACAATAATTTAATGCAGAAAATGAATTAATAGTTTGAATAAGGGGGCAGCACTGCGGCACAGTTCTAAGATCTTGGGAACCTCCTGTGTGGGTTCAAATCCAGCTACCGGACTTCCTGTGGGAGTTTGTATGTTCTCCCCATGCTTGTGTGGGTTTCCTCCGGGCACTCCGATTTCAGGTGGATTAGCCGGTCCAAATTGTCCCTAGGTGTGAATGAGCGAACGAGATGTCTGTCCCTGTGTGCCCTGCAATTGGCTGGCAACCAGTTCAGGGTGTCCCCTGCCCACTGCCCGATGATTGCTGGGATGGGCTCCAGTACCCCCGCGACCCTACTGAGGATAAGCGGTGCAACTCATGAGATGAGATGATATAACGAAACACATGTACAACATAACTACATACATAAACACGTTTGAAAACAAATATGGTATAAGATTATTTTGAATTTTGTGAGGGAAAATACGAGAGTTTGTAAGGGCATGGAGCCCTGGAGCTTGACAGATATGTAGACTCCTATCTGTTATCAAATAGATACACAGAACTCTTTTGCTAACCCATCAACACTTGAAGGCCACTGGCATTTTTCTCAAGAGTCCGATTTTTGTTTTCTAAGAATGAACTGCTGTGATGTATCACACGAATCATTCAAAGGTATTTGTTAAAGAAGGTACGGCCTTCAAGTATATTGTTACGTTAGCTTACCTCCTCGTGGAAGAGTATACCTTCTTTTCGTGTATATTGTTCGGTGAGAGTGCCCTTTAGTGACCAGCAGTGCATATCACACCCCGTAACCAAAGAAATTGTCCAATCAGAGTACTTTTGCGTGCAGGTGGTTTATTCTAACCTCCAATCAGAATCCATGAATTGGTATAAGAAACACGCTCACGCTTCAGTCTGTCGGATTATTTCATAGCATTCTAAGAGTATTTTTGCCTTGTGCGATTTGCTGATTCTGTCACGAACCAGGACAGAAAACAGGTATGAGAACCCAATCGCGTAACGTTACTCACAATTTACTGGGGAGAAGAGGAATGCGCGCACAATCGATCCATGGATCGATGGTCGCGGAAGTCGATTGAAATCAAACAGATCGAGCCAAAAATAAAACAGGATCAAAACACGGGCAAAAACGGAGATTCACAGGACTTGTCATATCACACAGAGTCTAGCGAAAGTTTCGCAGACGCTCTGACACCAGGCAACTCGCAAGACCGCGTTTAAGTAGTCCGGCAGCAATCTGTCAACGCGTTTCAGGTGGTGTCAGTGGGCAGGGCCAATTGGGCGCCATGGCAACCATGACAGACTCCTATTTGATGAATTTGTTTGTTTGTAACTCGAAAAGAGTCTCTTATTTCATCTTGACATTGTTTTGAACCTGACAGATATTGTATTGCCATCGTGTGGGCGTAATAGAAAAATGCTAAAACCTTACTTGTGTTTTACGTATGAGTACAGTTTAAACCGCAACATTTTTGATACATAGGCAGACACAGGCAGAAAAAAGGAGGGATGACTTTTCGGCCAATCGTAATGCAGAACACAATTCAAGATGAAAACCGCGAAAGGCAAACAGCGAAACAGCGAGGGATTACTGTAATGCCGCCGCTTTTTTCAATTAGACGCCATCGATCCCCTCGCGGCTTTAATTGCCTCGCCACAGGACGGGCGCTTGTTTTATGGAGGGACACGTCCAGACGTTTGAATTCCTTTCAATGCCGAATATATATTCAGTCAGACAGAAGGAAGAATGCCCAAATTCAAGGTGACCGTTTTATTTACGAGGACTTGTCAAATACCTTTAGAGATCTACGTTGTGCGACTAAGCTTAACTTTGTATAGCCTCTTTTGCAGGGCTGGATTTGAACACCGTTTGCTAAGTTCTACTTTCAAGTTTTTTTGAGACACCCTTAATCACAAGGAGTCTCAAAGAGCTGCGTAGACCACAGATTATGACACTATCCCCTGATCTAAAACCTACATGAAGGCAAGGAAAAACTCAAAAACTTACATTGTAATTAATGTTGTATTGTAGAATACTATCATATTTTTTCATTTTTCGATATTTTCCTTCTATGATAAAAAAAAAGACAAATTATAAAATCTGGGTATCGCGCAACGTAAAAATTGAGTTAGAATTAATTCACAGAGTATGGTTGAAATGTGAATGCCTAAAATATTTTAATTGAATAAAATAAAACTGTATATTTACAGCAAATGCAGACTTACCGTAGTATAAAGTCAATATGACAGAAGGTATTTTGCGGTCATGTCATGTTATAAATTGCGAGAATTGTTTTACGTTGATTTAAAATGCCTACAATAGAAAAAAGGAGTGAGGGCGGCATTAGCTCAGGAGGTAGAGCACTCGTTTTGGGATCAAGAGATCGCAGGTACGATTCCTGGCTCCTCCGTGTTATATGTCGAAGTGTCCTTGGGCAAGACACTGAATCCCTAATAATAAGCAGGTTGGTGCCTTGCATGGCTGCATGGCCGCTATTGGTGTATGAGTGTGTGTGAATGGGTAAGTGTGAAGCACATTAAAGCGCTTTGGGAAGTCTTCATTGACTTGAAAAGCGCAATATATATGCAGACCATTTACTATTAAATAGAAGAAGAGAGAGAGAGGAGAAGTAATACAACAAAAACTATTCGATTTTTAAGAAAATACAAGCTAAACACTTTTTTCTGAACATACCTTTCATTCAATATCAGAAAATTTAGCAGTGATATCATGTTTTAGATTGGCTAAAATGTGGTCTTCCTTCATTCACTCTGCTTCCTTCATTCACTCGGTCTGAGTGAATCGAGGAAGCAAAGTTGTGGGTGCTCTGAGGACAGTGATGAGCAACAAGAGTATGAGTATGGATTTTAAAAGAAGACAGTATGAGAGTGTGATTATGCCGACTGTGTTGTATGGTGCAGAGACTTGGAGCCTGAACGCAGGTTTGAGAAGGAAATTAAATGTTTTTGAGATGAAGTGTGAGGAGTATGTTAGGAGTGACAAGATTGGATGGATTGAGAAATGAAATTGTGAGAGACAGAACTGGAGTAGTCGTGGAACTGAGCAAGCGTGTGGATAAGAGAGTACTCGGTTGGTTTGGACACACGGAGAGGATGGATGAGGAGCAAATGTTGAAGAGGATCTAGAGAGCATAAGTAAACAGAAGGAGACCAAGAAGAGGCCGCGATTGACGTGGATGGATGGTGTTATGAGTGCACAGCAGGAAAAAGGTCTAAATATAGTGGAAGCTAGGGCTCCTGTTGATGATAGGAATGAGTGGAGAGGTGTTGTAAAAGCATAGTGGGATGTTTGGACGTGTTCTAAGGGATGGGCAGGGCACCTGTATGATGCGGCAGGGGTAAACCAGTGAAAGCTGTCGGTCCCTGCTGTTGAACAGAAGAGTGTGTTGTGTCACCCTGACCCGAGTGACATGGCTGCTTTCTTGTGTCCCGTTTCATTTGGAGGGACGAAAGTATGACCAACTTAGGTGCCGAGGTGCCTAACTTGTTTAGGTGTTTGGGCATTTGGGTTGGCCGTGGTCAAATTTTGTGTTTTTTGTGTGCAAATGTGTTTGTCTTGCTTCCGGTCACCCCTCTCGAGGGACATGACCAGGTTAGAGGGATAGAAAATGTGGTCTGCTAGTGGTTCCAGGAGCCAAGAAGAGATTCGCAGGTTTGAGAGCGTTCTCCATTCTGGCCCCGGTGCTGTGGAATGCTCTGCCCTCTGAGATTCGATTTGAAACTTCTGTGGAACTGTTTCAGGTTTAAAACACATATTCTATAGTTATGAATGACCTATATTTCCTGTTGATGATATCTGTGTATTAATTGTTATTACAACATCCATTGCAGCCTGGTTATCCTGGAAGGGGATTACCTCATGTGCGTTCCCTTCTCAATGTTTCTTTATTTTACACATTACGTTTTTGAGGTTTTCCTTGCCCTCATGTTGGTTTTACATCAACGTATGGTCTGTGGTCTGCAATCATCTGTGGTCTGTGCAGCCCTTTGAGACTCTTTGTGATTAATGGCTTCACAAATCAACATGACTTGACTGCTAATGTTGTTAAGCTGTCAATAGTAATAAATGAGTCACAGATTGTGGTTATCAAGAATTAAAAATAAAGCAGACACATAGTTACCCTCGCTAAGGAATATGGAGGTAACCGATCAACGATTAGGACTATTTACAAAAATAAAGAGGTATTTCAGGCAAAGAAATCTTAGAGCATGACAATCATCGCAAGTGGAAGTTTAAAAATTCAGTTTTAATTTGAATCTGGTGTCTCCTTCCCTCTACTGCATTCAGCTAGACTGAGCAAAATATACTGTATTTTTTACAGTAGTAATTCACTATGGGTCCCAAGCTTGCAGTGATGCTAACAGGAGAAGCAAAAAACATGATAACCATGAAAATAAAGCTTGTGATTATCAAGAAGTACAAAAAAGGCACTCTCTACCCTCCTTAGGAAATATGGTTGTACCCAATCGACAACTTGAAACATTATTAAAATAATGACGTCAGGGGATCTTCTAAGGGCATGAAAATCCTTGCAATTTAAACTTTTCAAATCAGTTTCATAGTTAATCGCAGTCACGTTCTCCTCCACCCCTCTGCATACACCCAATACTACAGTGTACCAGCTTAAGTCATGTCACCAGAGGTAGGGAAAATATCATTTTTTCTTTACGTCTATATGTTTTTGGAGTGTTATTTAATCATATGTTCGCATACTTATGGCCATATTATTAGGTACACCTTTCCAAGTTTTCATTAACACTTAATTTTTCCGAACAGCCAATCACATGACGGCAAGTCAGTGCATTCAGGCATGTAGACATGGTCAAGACCATGTCCTGCAGTTCAAACTGAGAATATGGGGAAGAAAGGTGATTTTAGGGACTTTGAAGGTGGCGTGTTTGTGCCAGAAGGGCTGGTCTGAGTACCTCAGTAACAGCAGTCTACTGGGATTTCCACACAAAACCATTTCTAGGATCTACAGAAATTGTTCCGGGAAAAAAAATATCCCGTGGGCGGCAGTTCTGTGGGTGGAACTGCCTTGTTAATTCTAGAGGTCAGAAGAGAATGGCCAGGCTGGTTCGAGCTGATAGAAAGGCAACAAATAACGACCCAATACAACCAAGAAGGCTGAAAAGCATCTCTGAATGCACAGTACGTCGAACTTTGAGGCAGATGGGCTACAGTATCAGAAGACCACGCCCGGTGCCACTCCTTTGAGATAAGAACAGAAAACTGAGCTCATCAGAAGAAAAACATTGCCTGGTCTGATGACTCTCGATTTCTGCTGAGACATTCGCATAGTAGGGTCAGAATTTGGCGTCAACAACGTGTATGCATGGATCTATCCTCCCTTTTATCAACGGTTTAGGCAGCTGGTGGTGGTTTCATGGTGTTGGGAATATTTTCTTGGCAGTCTTTGGGCCTCTTGGTACCAATTGAGCATCATTGCTACACTACAACCTACCTGAGTGTTGTTGCTGACCATCTCCATCCCTTTATGACCATAGTCAACCCGACTCCTGATGGCTACTTTTGAGCAGGATAATCCGCCATGTCATAAAGCTGCAATCATCTCAGACTGGTTTCTTAAACGTGACAATGAGTTCACTGTACTAAATGGCCTCCACAGTCAGCAGATAATTGAACTACAAATCAACCATCACTGTGTGATGCCATCATGTCATCATGGACCAAACTCTCTGAGGAATGCTAGCAGTACCTTGTTGAATCTATGCCAAGAAGAATTGAGGCAGTTCTGAAAGCAAAGGTAGAACTTGTTACTAGCATAGTGTACCTAATAAAGTGAGTGTGTATATATATTCTCTACGCTCACGAGAGATGGACTCTCACAGCAAAACTGGAAAAGAAAATACAGGCCTTGAAAATGCAATGCTACAGGAAACATCTAGACATTAGCTACTTAAGCCATGTGACATACAAAATGGTGCGCAACACCATCAGAGGGCCAGTGTTCATTTTACCTCTGAGAAGTGATGGGTCCCAGGGACTCGCATGCTCAAAAATCTATGGGTCCCAACAGAGATCTCTGGGTCCCCAAAATTTAGTGTTTATCGAGGTTGAAATTGTAAATCTGTGACATATAATAAAATAAAAATCTATATATTCATTCAATTTTAATCATCAAATTATTAATTCATTTTCTGCATCAAATTATAGTTGGTAATATAATGACTAAAGGGATAATCACAAACCTGTCTTTTTTTCATTTTCTCTTTTTATACTTCCTTTTTTTCTTAACTTCTTTATATAACATCATCATTCGTAATATAATGCATCAAAGCAAGTGAGCCGTTTGAGAGCCGGCTCTCTTGAATGAGTTGAGCCGAAAAAGCCGGTTCTCTAAAAAGAGACGGACTTTTCACTACACAACTCGAGATCGGCGTGTAGATGAAAACTCGAACTGCGAGACCAAAACAACATCTGCCGGATATGCCTGACGAAAAGTTTGGAGTGCGGTAAATCTTTGTTTGAAAAAATGTAATCGGGTAATAATGACAATTTTGTGTCAAAAAAGTTGCGGCCCAGGGACGCACGTTGATTTGAGACTATGCGTCTCCAGCAAAAATGATGCGTCTAGGACGCGGGCAAACGAGAACACTGGAGGGCACATTGGACACTACGAACGATTGTGCGCAAATGGAAACTTCAGTGGTATGGTCATGTTGTGAGATCCTCAGGACTGACTCCAGGGCACAGTCCAGGGGGTCAGGAGGAGAGGAAAACTTAAAATGACCTGGGCCAACAACATTGAGGAATGGACTGGTGACAACTTTGCCAAGACCTAAGAACAGGCCAGGAACCGTCAACAGAAGATAAGTCTATCCAGAGTTGCGTACTCATTGGTGCCCCGACGACCCATGCGGTTAAGGAATCTGTGAACCAGGGACATATATTACAGATAGGTATTTCTTACCATATACTATTTGTGTTTTATCTAAGGTACCAAAGGTTCCCTAAAAAGGTTTCCATCCCCTACTATATGGCACTTTACTTTGGCATCCCACCATATAAAGATTTTCATAGCAAAAATAGAAATGAAATTATTGTATGGACCCTCCCCTACCTACGACCATTCAACTTACAAAAAACAGTAGATAGGAACATTTTTTTCAGATGTCAAAAAATATCCGGACATTGCTAAAAGTTAGATTCGGTATTGTGCACATCTTTTTCCGAGTGCAGGACATTATTGTGGTTTTTCTTTCTGCCACTACTACCGGTGTGTGGCGCTGTGAGAGGTCACCCAGCATCCATTCGGGAGAAGAAATCCGCCTTCCTCATCCTAGTTTGTGTGTAAACATTCCATACTGTTTCTCTAGCAAGCTAAGAACTTTGAAATTTGAATATTTTAATATCTCGTGCATCCGTTCAATATGGTTGGTGTAAAGTGTAAAGAAGAGGAGAGACGTTTCTTTTGAAATGAAAGTGGAATAAAAAAGTTTGATGCGGTTGAGAAAATGGTCGGAACGCTTTTTTTCGGCCATTCTCTAACACGGAGGGGGACCTCTTGAAGCGCATCTTCCAAAAGTAAGTTGAACTCAACTTTATTCACCTTTAGAGAGCATATTATTTTATAAAATGTTTTTTTTTTTTTGTATAAAACAATACAGATTACTTAGACAAGCCTTGAACATATTTATATAAACCTTAAACATACAGAATATAGCACTGAAGCAATTTACGAACAAACTCAACTTACTAACGATCACCCGAAGCCTATCTCGTTCGTAAGTAGGGCAGCGTCTATACTTCCTGACCACATATTTGGTCAGTCTACTTTTTAATTGTTTTAAAAAAATACTTGACTCTTCGATTTGCACAGCATTTGGTTTTAATATTATATTTCTCACATTTAGAAGAAACAAGTTTGTTTACCCTTAAAAACAAAGTTTGATAAAAACACAAATCTAAACTACTCCACAGCTGTCAAGGAACTTAGTTTTTTCGCAATGTTTATCCGACGACCTGTTAAAGTAGGACACGCAAACCCCGCCAGCTGTTTAAATGTTATTTTATTTTTCTTCTCCCGGCCCACTGCTAGCTTCCGCCGATTCACGCCGAGGAACCATCAGTAGCCTAATCATATATAAGCGATTCGGCATCTGCTCGGTCGAATTTGGGCCGTGTTTTCCCCCCAAGGTTAATGGAAGGTTAATAGGAAGGAGATCGGAACGCATTTAGAATCTTTATTATGGAAATGTTTTCTCAGAAGATTTACGTCAGAACCGGCGCGGTTGTCGCCGTGCTAATTAGCCAAACCTCGTCGGCTAATTTTCGGTTTATTTACGAAAGTCGAGGTGTTTTATTACAGTCCGCGGTTGCGCTCCACGCGATTCGTTATTTTGGATTCTCGATACGTTACGCGAATCCGGATGGCAAAAATTAATCCTCTGCGACATCCCGGTTGGCGGTTGAAAAAAAAAACATATTTCAATCAGTACTTTTAATCTTCTTTTATTCCAGCGCACCCTCGGTCGTGAGCAGATGCTTCGGCGCCTATCGTGCTCGTAGCAGAGTCGTAACAAAGCGCGGCGACCTTGAACTTTTCGGGCTTTGTCCGAGTTGATGGAAAACGTAGAAAATTCTATATTCACATCAAATATCTAAAAGAAATAGAGAAGCAGAAGAAGAGAGAGAGAAAATGTGCTAGGGAGATATATGTCACAGAGTGAAAGAGCAAAGAGAGAGAGTGAGAGAGAGATCGAGCAAGAAAGAAAAAGAGAAATAGAGGGAGATATGGGAAAGGAGAAAAAGAGCAACATTGAGAAAAAAAGAAACTGAGAAAGAGAGAGCAATGGAGTGAGAGAGGACTGAGAGAATGAGAAACAGCAAAGGAATGGAAAAAGAGAAGGAGAGCGATCTAGAGAATGCGAGTTAAAGGAAAGGAGAGAAAGAGGAACATCTTGAAAGAGAGAGAGAGAGAGAGAGTGAGCAATGGAAAGAGAGGGGACTGAGAGAATGAGAAAAAGAGCAAAATAATGGAAAAGGAGAATTAGAGAGATCTAGAGAATGCGAGTTAAGAGGAAAGGAGAGAAAGAGTAACATGGAGAAAGAGAGAAACAGAGAGAGAGAGAGCACAATGGAGAGAGAGGGGACTGAGAGAATGAGAAAGAGAGCAAAAGAGTCAGAAAAAAGAATGAGAAAGATATAGAAAGTGCGAGTTAGAGGAAAGGAAAGAAAGAGGAAGATCGAGAAAGAGAGAAACAGAGAGAGAGAGCAATGGAGGGAGAGGGAACTGAGAGAATGAGAAAGGAGAAAGGAAAACATTTGAAAAAGAGAATGAGAGAGATTTAGAGAGTGTGAGTTAGAGACATAAAGAGACAGAAAGATAGCAATTGAGAGAGTCAGAAAGAGATAGAAATACGAAAGAGGAAGAGTGAGAAAGATGTAGACAGAGAAAAAATGAGACAGAAAGAGACAGAAAGAGAGCGAATGACAGAAACAGATAGAGATATAGGAAGAAGAAAGACAAAGGGTGAGAGAGACGTAGAGAGAAAGACAGATACAAAAAGAGACAGAAAGAAACAGAAAGAGAGCGATTGAGGGAAGCAGAAAGAGATGAAAATAAGAAAAAGGAAGAGTGAGAGAGACGTAGAGAGAAAGACAGAGACAGAAAGAGGGCGAATGAGAGAAGCAGAAAGAGATATAGAAAGAAGAAAAAGGAAGAGTGAGAGAGACGTAGAGCGGAAGACAGAGACAGAAAGAGTCAGAAGGAGAGAGAACGAACGAACGAAAGAAAGAAAGAAAGAAAGAAAGAAAGAAAGAAAGAAAGAAAGAAAGAAAGAAAGAAAGAAAGAAAGAGCAAGAAATAGAGAAAGAAATAACATGAGAAAGAATGACATATTTATGGATTAATAATTTGATATTTTCTAGTTGTTTTGCTCTGTTCAGAAAAGTCCTCCGCATGAAAACATCAACAGGATTTTCTCCCTTTCGTTCAAACTCTTTGAATGCTTCTGTTGCAAAATTCATGAAATGCTTTTCAAGGAGTCTTTTATTGGCCCATTTTCCCATGAAATGTTTTGAAGTGATTCGGGGATTAACTGACTTTCCAAATGGTGTTGTTGCTTTCGAGTCGTTAATAATTAAACTACGTGTCACCGTGATGTGTTTCGCTAACCTTCTAAATCAGTAACCAAATACAGAAAAGCCCCCGGGATACAGCGCCCCCGTCTTACGGCGTTTTGCCTACAGTGATTTTTTTTTTGTCTGCCCATTTTTTTCCACTATACGTCATCAACTGATTTATTTGTATAGCCCTTAATCACGCAGCTCACAGACTAAATTAATAAAAAATACAAAATAAATCGGGCATTTTTCACATCTAGGGTAACTCACCTAATGGCCTGTAAAAGATGGTGTTGGTATTTCCTTGGATTACTTTCAACGGGTTTTTATGTAAACTTAATTCTTGTCCAGGCCACACTGACCATCAACTACCAATTATTTTAAGGGCCCCAAAAAATTATATTTCGACTTTACGTTGTAGATTAAAACATTTTTTTCCGCCGTTTTTACAACATTTTACCAACTATACAATATGAACAACATTTTTTTTTTTGTGTGTGTGACCAAAAATTAGAGTCAAACTTTTGCGGTATGACGAGTTACGTCTCTACCTGATCAGCTATTGGTTTGCATCACGGCATCATAAAAATACAGACTGGCGATTGACTGATATACCTCCCATGATGCCTCTATGTATCTTCATTCAGTTCAAAATCTTCATGAAGACTTTACAAGCTAGTGTAACATAATTTTGTACTGTTTATGATGCACATGGAAGAATACAAACTACGGAGACTCAAAGTGACCAAAACGCATCCCCCTTCTTCTCATTTGTTGCCCAAACTTTCACAAGGTTTTTAGGTTTTTCGGGGTACCTGTGGCAGCAAGATGGTCGACAATCAAGTCACCTTCCTCTAGGGCACAGGTGTCAAACAGGCGGCCGCGACAACTCAGAGAAGCGCAAGAGAAAACTAGCTGCAGGTTGAAATATGTCCCCCCAATGTGCCAAAGCTAGGTGCCTCGAACAAAGACACTGTCTCATCTCATCTCATCTCATCTCATTAGCTACACCGCTTATCCTCAGTAGGGTCGCGGGGGTGCTGGAGCCCATCCCAGCAATCATCGGGCAGTGGGCAGGGGACACCCTGAACTGGTTGCCGGCCAATCGCAGGGCGCACGGGACAGACAACTCACTGTACTTGGATTTATTTCTCTCTCTCTGTCTCTCTCTCCCTGTCTCTCTGTCTCTCTGTCTCACTCTCTCTCTTCCATACCTTTTCTCCCACTCTGTTTCTCTGTCTCTTTCACTCTCTGTGCCTCTCTTTTTCTCTTCCTTTGTTGCTCTTTGTGTCTTTTTCTCTCTGTGTCTTTTTAACTTATTTTGCTCTAACTTCATTTTTTTCCTTTTCTCTTCTCTTACTCTTTTCTCTCCTTCTGTCTTTTTATTTCTCTTTGGATTTCTTTCTTCTTCGCCCTTTCTTTCCCCCCTCTCCCATGACTTCTCTTTTTATCTCTTTTGTCTCTCTCCCACTCTTTCTTTCTTTGCCACGCCCTCTCTCTTCTTTTCCCTCCCTCTTCCTCTTATTTCTTTAACTTTTGGATTACTCCAATACCAAATATGCTCTAAAAGACAAAATAAACTAAATATGAAAAAAATGATGACTCACAACACGTGGTAAGCTTTCTCTCCTGCCTTTGATCTCTTTGATCTCCGGCAAAACTAACATAAAATGCGACAGAAACAAAATGAAAATAAATACAAACAGCTTGCCAACATGGGCAGCACGGCGGCGCAGTGGTTAGCGCATGTGCGGCACAGTTCATGTCTTGGGAACCTCCTACGTGGGTTCAAATCCAGCTCCAGACTTCCTGTGCGGAGTTTGTATGTTCTCCCCATGCTTGCGTGGGTTTCCTCCAGGCACTCCAAAAACATGCCTTTCAGGTGAATTGGCCGGTCCAAATTGTCCCTAGGTGTGAATGAGCGAGTAAGTTGTCTGTCCCCGTGTGCCCTGCGATTGCCTGGCAACCAGTTCAGGGTGTCCCCTGCCCACTGCCCGATGATTGCTGGGATGGGCTCTAGCACCCCCGCGACCCTACTGAGGATAAGCGGTGTAGCTAATGAGATGAGATGAGATGAGCTTGCCAACATCCTTTTTGTCGCTCCGTGTATTCCGTTACTCCCCAAGCCTGCACAAATTGTAGTCATTTTATTCATATTTAGTTTCCTTTGTCTTTTATTAGCATATTTGGTATTAGAGTCATCCGAAAGTAATTGAAAGTAATCCAGTTAAAGTAACCCTACCCAACCCTGTTCGTAAGGAAATTGTTCGGGAGAACAGTGTTCTAGACCCTCAATTGTTATTGTAAACAGACAACAGATTTTACCGTTTTTTTTTTGGTTATAACATGAATTTCACTCTCTCTCTCTCTACCCGTATTCTATATGGTGTACTGTATACAGGGGGGGTATACTGTATACCTGTATACGTTTTTTTAAGCATTTTTGAAGGGGCGCCAATACTTTGCGGATTTTCAGTTTTCGCGGGTGGTCTCGGTCCCCATTAACCGCGATAACCGAGACTTCACTGTACTGCCATTTCACTTAACAATTTCTACCTCTGAAGGGATTTCGTATCTTATCCCGATGTCTAATTTTTCCCTTAACTGAAATCTGACGGATCGTCCTAATCCTGAGTGGAATTTCAAATCACGTTCAAAGCGTTTTCTTTTTTAAATTATTTTCCGAATATTCCACATAATTCATATCTCGCCTCGGCCACCAAAGATAAGAAACCGCAAGGCCACGACCTCCTTGGAAACTTGAGGTGAGAATCCCCCCCAGAAGGTGCGAATGCGGCATGAAATAAGGTTCGGAGGCACGGCCAATTGATATTTAATTGATGGCGGGCCTGGCCGGAGGGCCCCGGCTCGTCTTGGGCTGGCCTCATGCAGTATTCATGGTTTACAAACTTTGCACGCTATACGCTGAGAAGATGTTTAGTAGATGAAGCAACCGGCAGAAACTCTGGAGGAAGTCGCTAGATCTTTGCTGAAATATTCAGCAGGTAAAATGCCGGATGGACGCACGGAAGCTAAATGATGGCAAACGTCCTTGTTCTTGTGCCACGTCCTGCATCGACTCTGACAGAGCAGCCGTGAGAAAGTTGGGGTTTGGCCCTCTACCTCGCCTCTACCGGCATTTCCACATTTTAATGCACAGGTGCCAAACAGGCGGCCCGCGGGCCAAATCAGGCCCGCTAAGGGATTGAATCCGGCCCGCGAGACAACACTCAGAGAAGCGCAAGAGAAAAACAAGCTGCAGGTTGAAATATTGATGTTGCCAAAAAAAGGTGCCTCGAACAAAGACACTGTACTTGTATTTCTTTCTCTCTCTCTCACTCTCTCTCTCTTCCACCCCTTTTCTCCCACTCTATGTCTCTGTCTCTTTCACTCTCTGTGTCTCTCTTGTTCTCTTCCTTTGTTGCTCTTTGTCTCTTTCTCTCTCTGTGACTTTTTAACTTATTTTGCTCTAACTTCATTTTTTCCTTTTCTCTCTTTTCTCTTTCTCTCTTCCTACCCTTTGCGCTTTCTTTTCTCTTTTCTCTCCTTCTGTCTTTCTATTTCCCTTTGGATTTCTTTCTTCCTCTCCCTTTCTTTCCCCCTCTCTCAAGACTTCTCTTTTTATCTCTTTTTATCTCTTTTGTTTCTCTCGCTCTCTCCCTCTCTCTCTTTGTCCCTCCCTCTCTCTTCTTTTCCCTTCCTCTTGCTCTAATTTCTTTATCTCTCTTTTTCTTTCTCTTTAATCTGCTAGTCCGGCCCCCGAAAGAAATGAGTTAAAATGAGTTTGACACCCCTGTTTTAATGCATGGAAACCTATCAAGGGTCATTCAGTGCACAGACAGAGCAGAGAAAAGTGTCAAAATTGTACTGGCTCGATGTTTAGAAAATACATCAATGAGATACATAAAAAATGTCAACCTTTGTCCTGTCCTGGACGACTATGAGGTACTCTCAGCTCCGTCCTGAAACTGCTAGCAGGCACCTTTTCTGCAACCACTTACAGGCAATGTTCCTTCTAATTTTCCGCGGGTCTGAGCGTTCACACAAAGTCGGTGAGCAACGCTTGAAACAACAGTGAGCATCCATAATCCCAAATGTGGCAAGATGAAAAATTATCAAACATGTCCAAAAATTGACATCAAGTTACATTTTGCGGAGTTTCCGGCAATGCAAAATAATTTTTCACTTTTGAATGAATTGACTCATGTACAATTGCAAAGGTTGTACGGCCGTCAAACGTCATGTGTTTTTACAATTCTTTCACAAGATTTCCATTTCTTTTTTTCCCTGGTATCTTTTGTCGCATAATACTAACATTTTTTGGGGGCTAATTTAGTCGATTGCACAATACAGAACTATATTTAATCACATTTTTTAGTGGAAGTACAATGTTGGCAACAAGATTCACTTGATATAATTGGAAATTATTTGAATGCTACGCAAACTTTTTCTTCTTTTCCTTGTTTTTTCTATTTTTTTTTATTCTTTTAAAAAAAATCTCGTGTTTATTTTTTCCTAGCTGTTACTTTTTTTTGCTTTTTTGTTCTCTATTACCTTTTTCCTTTATTTGTTTCTTTTGCTTTTTTCAGAATTTTTCCTGCTCTTTTTTCTCTTTTTTTCTCCTTTTGTCTCTTTTTTTCTCAGCTTTTTACTACTTTTTCATTTTGGTAATTTTTTTCTTTTGTTCTATTTCCCCCCTTCTATTTAGTCATTTTGTGCATAATTTTACATAATATTTGGTCACGTTGGGATTAAAGAAGCAAAAACCACCTGAAGAGCCGTTTGGGACCCGAAAGAGACGGTTCTTTTTAGTAAGCCGAGCCGAAAAAGCCGGTTCTCAAAAAACTCTACTGACTTTACTCAACTTCGTTCTACTTCGACATTGACTTCAAAATACCTCATTTAGAACACAGCGTCAGGGTAACCTGTGTATTTTTACCTTCATGCACTGTAACTTTGAATTAATTCGCTTCTTAATTAGCAAGTTCGAGTCCTGATTTTTGTGAGCTGATTAGATTTTCTTGTGCGCAGAAAAGCTCTGGGTAGTGCGCATTTGCGCACACACGCAGCTTAGAGGGAACATTGCTTACAGGTACTTTCTGTCCCAGAACAACAAGTAGACTCTCTCTGTCATGTCTTGGAACTAATGTCAGGCCTTTTCTGTCCTTTCCTTAAACCACTGGCAGACTCATTCTGCCCTGTCTTAGAACCACTGGTAGGCACATTTTACCCGGTCCTATAAGCAGTTACAGACTTATTCTATTGTGTCCTGGAAATACTGAAATGGACTTTATTTCCTACCACTACCTTTATGCTCTGTCCTAGAACACCGGGCAGATATATTCAGCCCAGCCCACTAACCACTGGCAGGTACTTCTTTTGTCTGGTCCTGGAACCACTGGTAAACTCCTGCTATTTCTGGAACAAACGACACACTTCTTACGCCTGTCCTGGAACCAATAGCTTAATACTTCCGCCCTGTCTGGAAAAACTGGGAGGAACCTTCTGTTCTGTTTGGAAACCGCTAGTAGGCTCCTTCTATCCGGTCCTGAAACCGTTGGCAGAATCTGTCTGTCCTTTCCAGGGAATAATGGCAAACTCCTGCCCTGTCCTAGAAACACTGGCAGACTCCTTCTGCCCTGTCTTGAAACCACCTTTTATCCGATCCTATAAGCAATTACAGACTTATTCTATTGTATCGTGGAAATACTGAAAGGAACTTTATGTCCTACCACTACCCTTATGCTCTGTCCTAGAACACCGGGCAGATTTATTCTGCCCAGCCCACTAACCACTGGCAGGTACTTCTTTTGTCTGGTCCTGGAACCACTGGTAAACTCCTGCTATTTCTGGAACAAACGGCACACTTCTTACGCCTGTCCTGGAACCAATAGCTGACTACTTCCGCCCTGTCTGGAAAAACTGGGAGGAACCTTCTGTTCTGTTTGGAAACCGCTAGTAGGCTCCTTCTATCCGGTCCTGAAACCGTTGGCAGAATCTGTCTGACCTTTCCAGGGAAAATTGGCAAACTCCTGCCCTGTCCTAGAAACACTGGCAGACTCCTTCTGCCCTGTCTTGAAACTAATGGCAGGCACATTTTATCCGATCCTATAAGCAATTACAGAGTTATTCTATTGTGTCCTTGAAATATTGAAAGAACTTTTATGTCTACCACTACCCCTATGCTCTGTCCTAGAACATTAGGCAGATTTATTCTGCCCAGCCCAGAAACCACTCGCTGCCACTTATTTTGTCTGGCCCTGGAACCACTGGTAAACTCCTTCTGCTCTTTTCTGGAACCAACAACACACTTCTTACGCCTGTCCTGTAACCAATAGCTGACTACTTCCACCTTGTCCTGGAACCACTGGAAGGAACCGTCTGTCCTGTTTGGAAACCACTAGCAGGCCCCTTCTGTCCAGTCCTGGAACCGTTGGCAGAATCTGTCTGCCCTTTACAGGGAATAATGGCACTCTCCTGCCCTGTCCTGGAAACACTGGTAGACTTCTTATGTTCTGTCCAGAAACCACTGGGAGGCACTTTTTGCCCTGTCCTGCAACCACTGTCTTAAACTTTCTGTTCTGTCCCGTAATCAATGGCAGACTTGTCTGCCTTGTGTATAAAACTTTCTGCCCTGTCCTGCAACCACTCGCAGACTCCTTCTGCCCTGTACATGAACCAATGGCAGGTAATTTTTTATATTTATATCTAAACGGCAAAAAATAATCAATTTTATACATTATAATGCTAATTTAGCAATAAGCAATAACATGGAGAAACAAGAGAATCCAGAACTGACTAAAAAAAAGGAAATCCAATAGAAAATCAGTAGTCCAACAGCACACATTTCCGATTCTATTCGCTCCCCTGAAATGGATTCAATTCTGACTTGAAGTATGATACGGTATAAGCCTTGAATTGAGGTTAACCGGGGTCGCCTGTTGGCACCCCGACGTGACCCCGGTTTTATGAAGAAAAAAAAAAGGAAAGAAAGTCAATGTCTGCCTCTTCTCAGAAGTTCACAGCAGAGTTATTAAAGTGTCTAGCTGTGTTATGATGATAGATCTCCCTGCCTCACTTCGGACCTCAAGTGACTCCGAGTTCAACTGCAAATAGAGATATTGGACGCCTCTCCGTTATGCAGCATCTTGGTGACGAAAGTGGCAGAATTGCCCGTCAAAATCCTGCCAATTTCCCAGCAGGCCTCCGTCAAAAGCCTTTGAGATAATGGATGCTTCTAACGGTCCAGCTTGGCCTGCGCACGGGGGACTTCATTGATCCTCTGCGTCGAACACAGGAAGCGCATCCTGCGATCGATGGCGAGCTAATGTGCGAATAGCGTCGTTTTGAATACCAGCATCGCTGATCGATAACTCTTCGTTGTCAGCGATCACGATAGGAGCACTTCATAACGCAATATCGGCTACTAATTAGCATGCACAAATAGGATAACGAGCAGCAATGGAGACACGCTCGGAGGTCCAATCGATAGTTGGAGAGATGAATCTCTTCAAATGTATGAATTTCCCAAATCTGACGATTATAGAAATGTAATGAACTGATGGAGTATTACAGCATTAAAATATTAAATAAACAAACAAAGAAAGGAGGCTGTATACACAAGAAGGAACTGATTTTTTTCCAATTCGTAATTAGCAAAACTTTACGCTAAAATCAAAACCAAACCTGAGAAGTCACAATCAGTTCCTCATCATCTCATCATCAGCTGTACCGCTTATCCTTATTAGGGTCGCGGGGGGGCTGGAGCCCATCCCAGCCATCTCCGGGCAGTGGGCAGGGGACACTCTGAACTGGTTGCCAGCCAATCGCAGACAATCAGTTCCTGTCTGTAGGCTTTTGTCATAGAATTGAAGCAGTATCATTGGTCCAAACATAGAAGAAAGCAAGGAAAGAGACCCTTTTCTCTGGGCCTTGTTCAATTCAGAACAACAAAGACAACAGACACTTGAGCTTGAGCATCACGCACTTACACTCTCTTCCCAATTTGCTGCTCTCTCACAGTTTTATTCACAAAGTACAGATGCTGCCCGACCTACGAAGTTAGGTTCCAGACGATCGTTGGTAAGTTGAATTTGTCCGTAGGTCGCTTCAGTGCTATGTTCTGTATGTTTAAGGTTTATATAAGTATGTCTAAGACTTGTATATGTAACCTGTATTGTTTTTTACTAATAAAATAAACATTTCATTAAATAATATGCTCTATCTGTCATGATTGCCAAAGTGAAGACACGTGTGGCAATCGTTTGGTGCGCTGGAGCACGCTCTCTGATTGGCTGACGTTCTCTTCCTAAGCGGTCAGCGTCCAGACAAGGACGTCAGACCGTACTTCTGTGTTCCTGTGTGTTTTGCCAGATTACCAAGTACCAAAGACTACTCTCCTGTTTTGATTCCTGCCTTCGGTTCCGATCTGTTTCTGCCCCGCGTTACGATCCACTCTCCTGCCCTGGCCATCGACCTGCCCGCTAAGACGTATTGATTCTGCCTACCTGTCACGGAACTGCCGTTCCGTCCAACGCTGCTAGCGACCGACAACCATCGGCTTCCAAAGCCAGCTCTGTCAGCTCAATCCAATAAAGATTCCCTTAAAACGAACGCAATTGAGTCCGGGATTCCATTCTGTGACACTATCAAGATGAAAAAAGTTGAGTTTAACTTACTTTTGGAAGATGCGCTTCAAGAGGTCCCCCTCTGTGTTAGAGAATGGCCGAAAAAAAGCGTTCTGACCATTTTCTCAACCGCATCAAGCTTTCTTATTCCTCTTCCGTTTCAAAAGAAACGGATCGCTCGCCTCTTCTTTACACTTTTCACCAACCTTATTGAATGGATGCACGAGATATTAAACAATAAAAATTTCAAAGTTCTTAGCGCGCTGGAGATACAGTATAACACACTGACTAGGTAGAGAAAGGATTTCTTCTTCGGGTTGGATGCTGGGTGACCTCTCACAGCGCCACATGCCGGTAGTGTCGGAAAGAAGCACTACAGTACTGTCCTGTACTCAGAAAAAGGTTTGTTCGTATCAACCGTTTTGCTTAAGTCGAAACAAAGGAGACATCGCATTTGTAACTAATGTTTGGCACCCTTTTTAAAGGGAACATAATTTTGATGTAGGGCCAGGGTGCTCCTCCTCTTCTGTGTTTTCATAGTCCGTATTGCTAAGCGACATTTTCGATCTGTTTCTTCCTTTATCAATTTCCGCCTGCTGAAGTTGAATATGGTCACGTGACGAGGCTGCTACATTTGATTGGCTAAACATGGTAGAGCCTGGCAGAGTTCTGCATCAAAACAAATGCGCCTTAGCGGAGACGAACAGACACGTACTTACGTGTAAGGGATTTATTAAGTAACAACTTCAATATTTTCTAATGTAGCAGAGTAAAAGTACCATTTCTTTCACAAATACACTCAAGTAAAAGTAAAAGTAGAGGGATTTAAAAATACTCCTAGAAGTACAACATTTCCCGAAAATTACTCAAGTAAATGGAACCGAGTACCGTAAATTCTGGACTATAAGCCGCTACTTTTTTCCCAAACTTTCAACCCTGCGGCTTATTCAGTGATGCGGCCAATTTATGTAATTTTTCTAACGGCCGCCAGCGGCGCTCGAGTACAAAAGGTAAGATTTAGACTGCAACTTCTTAGTTTGTGCACAAATTAAATTAGCGTAGACATTTCCTCATCATGCAAAGTGCAAAGAGAAAGGCACTTGACGCAACTTTCAAGCTAAACGCAATTGAGCAGTCCGATATAGAAGGAAACAGAGCTACTGCAACTTTACCTTGCGAGCGTTTTGCCAGCGTGTCTTTGAATAAGGGAGCGTGGGACGACGTCTGTATGAAGAAGTCTCTTTCTCATACTGATGGAAGACGACTTTGATGACGTCAGTTATTAGGAGCAATAGAGGACGGTTTACCGTGGTTTCTACATGTACGGTATGTTTTTTTTTTCAACAGACTCGTCAACTGTGTTGCGAGCGTGTTCCTAGTAGCGTTTTGCTACCCTTCACAGGCACGGTTTGGGATGAAAGTTATAATATTATTATTAAAGCTTTGAAAACTCTCTCAGTGTACCGTCTTTCTTTGTAAATATGTGTAACCATGTATAATAAGTATTTGCAACTGTATATTTTTGTAACGTATTTATTTTAGAAACTTATTGTGATTTGTTTTGCACGAGCAAATGAGAAAGAAGAGGCGGGGCAAACGCGGGCTGACGGGAAGTGGAGTAAAGGTGAGACGTGTTTGTGGACGCCGCCGACAATAGTGGATAAATATTTTTCCCACCCTTACCTTTGGAAATATACACTTTTTTCCTTGGATTACTTTCAACAGGCACCCGGACTCTGAAGCTCTGCATCAAATTTTAAGTACCGGTATCATTTTCCGTTCATTTTGCCGGCTGTGTTTTTTGAACTGTGTCGGATATGTTTGTTATGCAATTTTTCAATGGGGGCGCATGCGGCTAATATACAGGTGCGGCTTGTGTATGTACAAAATCGGTTTTCCTCCTGAAATGTGGTGGGTGCGGCTTATAATCAGGTGCGCTCTATAGTCCGGAATTTACTACCCACCTCTGTATTCAACTAAGAAATGACCAACAAGAATGAAGCCAATAGGAATACTAGTAAATGAATAAATATATGACTATGCCTGAGAGACACCCTGCTTGTCTCATGACATCAGGGTCTGGTGACACCAGTTAGAGTCAAATATGAATGAAGCCCATAAAAATGAGTGACTATATGATGAATATACTGTATGCGTCACCCTGACAACCCTCTTTTGTTTTGTCCTTGTACCACTGTGGCACAGGGAGGAGGCTATAAAGATTGAAGCATTTGGCCCCGGTGCTGTGGAATGCTCTGCCCTCTGAGATTTGATTCGCAACATCAGTGCGTGTGTTTAAATCTCGGCTTAAAACACACTTATGTTCTATAGCTTATGAGGGATGTTGACCTCATACTCTTGTCTTCTTGTCCCTGAGGGAAGAGGATGAGTCTGGTTGTAGCACGGAGCATTTTCAGCCATTGTATTAGCACTTGAACCTGATGTACGCCATCATGTAGCATCTGCGGCATCACTCAAGATTTTGAATCAGGAAGCTGTCACCTAGACCTTCTGGTATTACCTATATTCCATGTTGATGATGTCTGTGTATTGTCTGTTGATGCCTTTAAAACATCTATTGCACCCTGGTCACCCTAGCAGGGGAATTACCGTAAATTCCGGACTATAAGGCGCACCTGATTATAAGCCGCACCCACCGCATTTCGGGAGGAAAACCAACTTAGTACATACACAAGCCACACCGGTATATTAGCCGCATGCGCCCACATTACGAAATGGGTGTATTTTGAATGAACTACTCTGTTAGCGGGTATTGGTGTATTTTGAATGAACTACTCTGTTTGTTGGCGGGGGGATTTTGTATACATTTATGGATATATATTCTTTATCAATCGTCTACTATCTATTGGTAGTTTAATCATGATACACTTTGAAGCCAATAGACCGAGACTCTTGCCCTCAGTCATGGAACTGAACCAAGGTCCTACCCAAAGGGCCAAGAACGGTGCTATTGCATCGTTCCCGGTGGTACTGCAATACCGGGCCGATACGTGGAGTGAACAGAGCAAGCTACTTATCATTTGATGCAGACCTGCAGAGTGGGGGTACCTGTTGAAAGTAATCCAAGGAAAAAAAAGTGTATATTTCCAAAGGTAAGGGTGGGAAAAATATATATCCACTATTGTCTCCTGCGTTCACAAACACTCACCTTTACTCGTCCCCAGTTCCCATCAGCCCGCTTTTGCTCCGCCCCTTCTTTCTTATTCGCTCGTGAAAATCAGCATAAGTGTCTCAAATAAATACAAATAAATACATTACAAAAATATACAGTTGCAAATACATATTATACATGGTTACACATATTTACAAAGAAAGACGGTATACCGAGAGAGTTTTCAAAGCTTTAATAATAATAATATAACTTTTATCCCAAACCGTGCCTTTGAAAGCTACCAACACGCTACTATCAACACGCACGCAACGTATCAAACGTATCCGTTAAAGAAGAAAAACGTAATTGTTAAATTCACGGTATACCGTCCTCATCTTCCTCTCTATAACCATCGCTATAAAAGACGTCTCCTCGCCATCTGAAAGAACCTTTGTCATATAGACAGTTTTTGCATAATTTAAGGAGTTGAAGTCTTCCTCATCATAAGCGGCCGTTAGAAAAATTACATAAATTGGCCGCTTCACCAGATAAGCCGCAGGGAAAAAAGTAGCGGCTTATAGTCCGGAATTAACGGTACCTCATTTTCAGCCCTTTTTCTCAAAGTTTCTCCATTTTCTTCCAGTTTTTGAGTTTTTCTTTGCGCTCATGTAGGTTTCAAATCAGGGGATGGCATAATGGTTGTCTGCAGTCTGTACAACCATTTGAGACCTCTTGTATTAAAGGCAGATACAAAGAAAAATGACTTGACTATTGAGATTCGTGCAAAATTCCCTCAAGATGTAAGAAGTAGATCAAAATGAGTGTATTTGAATGACTGTTTCGAGCAGCTTGTACCAAGAAAAAAATAAGATTTGTTCTTAAATTTCAGTTTGCAGCTTTTAATCAGGTGTGTTTTGTAGTCCAGGATCTTCAGTTTATGAGAGTTATCTTTTAAGCAAGGTTTTGGGTGCTCTGAGGAGAGTGATGAAAAACAAGAGTATGAGTATGGATGTTAAGAGGGGACTGTATGAGAGTGTGATTGTGCCGACTGTGTCGTATGGTGCAGAGACTTGGAGCCTGAACGCAGATTTAAGAAGAAAATTGAATGTTTTTGAGATGAAGTGTTTGAGGACTATGTTAGGAGTGACAAGATTGGATAGATTGAGAAATGAAATTATGAGAGACAGAACTGGAGTAGTCGTGGAACTGAGCAAGCGTGTTGTTTAGAGAGTACTCGTTTTGTTTGGACACATGGAGAGGATGGATGAGGAGCGAATGTTGAAGAGGATCTGCAGAGCAGAAGTCAATGGAAGGAGACCAAGAGGAAGGCCGCGATTGACGTGGATGAATGGTGTTATGAGTGCACTGCAGGAAAGAACTCTAAATATAATGTAAGCTAGAGCTCTTGTTAGTGATAGAAATGAGTGGGGAGGTGTTGAGAAAGGATAGTGGGATTGTGGACGCGTTCTTAAGGATGGGCTGGGCACCGGTATGATGCGGCAGGGGTAAACCAGTAAAAGCTGTCGGGCCCTGCTGTTGAACAAAAGAGTGTGTTGTGTCACCCTGACCCGAGTGACACGGCCGCTTTCTGGTGTACCGTTTCATCTGGAGGGACGAAAGCATGACCAACTTGGGTGCCGAGGTGCCTAATTTGTTTGGGTGTTTGGGCAATTGGGTTGGCCATGGTCCAGAAATTTTTGTGTGTGTTTTTTTGCTATTTTTTTCCCCCTTATATTTTCTTTGTTATTGTATGTGTTGTCTTCCTGTCGGTCACCCCTCTTGAGGGATATGACCAAGGTAGATAGATAGATAGATCTTTTAAATGAGTACCATAAAATAAACTTTTTCCACCAGCTTTCAATTCTGCGGCTTATGCAATGATGCCTCTGTCATGGGCCCCCGAGCCTTAGAGGTAAGAGTGAGACGCGTGGAATATATGTGTCAAGGAAGATGCAAGTTTATTGTAGCTTTGCGCGTAATGGTGGGTAACCCCGGCTTTATAGATTTGGGGTACTCTGTTTCAAGATTGATTGTGATATATATTGTGAATCTCAAGAATTTAAGCTTTCCAATGATATATGGCATACCATTTTTTAGTGAAAGGTGACATTGTACGGACACGTATTTGTTTACTTTTTACCACGGAAGAGAGTGTCGCCTAACTGTTGAAGCTCATCTTCCAAAAGTAAGTTAAACTTAACTTTATTTATCTTTATAGAGCATATCATTTTATTAAATGTTTATTTTTTAATAACAAAACAATACAGGTTACTTATACAAGCCTTAAACATAGAAAATATAGCACTGAAGCAACTTACGAACAAATTCAACTGAAGAACGATCGTCCAGAACTCGTTTGTAGGTCGGGCAGCGTCTGTTTGATTAAAACTCTTTTTGTGTAACGTCTTTCTTTGTAAATATCCAATGTTTTTATGTGGGCCTATGAGGCTTATAGTCTTGTGCAGCTTATCTACAAACAAACTGTTTTTTCCTTTAAAAATGTACTTGGTGCGGCTTATAATCAGGTGTGCCTCTTAGTCTGCACCGCTTATCCTCAGTAGGGTCGCAGTGGTGCTGGAGCCCATCCCATTCAGCTTCGGGCAGTGGGCAGGGGACACCCTGAACTGGTAGCCAGCCAGTCGCAGGACAAACAGAGACAGAAAACTCACTCGGTCATTCACACCTAGGGATAATTTGGACTAGCCAATTAACCTGACATGCATGTTAGACACACACATCTTTAAAAATTAATTGTGTTTATATGGAAAATAAAAATTAAAACTATTCAAACATGGACTGTTTACACTCCTACGCTCAGGACAGAGGTACAGTGTGTGAAATGCAGGACAACCCGCCATCAGACTGCTGATCAAACAATACACTACAGCCACTTTAAAATGACCACGCACTATTCTTACACAACAGTCACTTTTAACTTATCTTATTTTTGTCTTATTGCATTAACTCATCTTGATTTAATCTTGTATTTTTACCTTTTAATATTCGTAATATTTTTTATGTATACATGTATATAGTTTCTAGTTTTACGCAGGCAACTGCGTGGACAGCAAAGTAAGAATTTCATTGTGCAGGAAAACGTGTTTTTTTACTGTACATATGACAATAAACATTTGAATTTGAATTGGAAATTTTCTCAGAAAAAACAGTTTTTTTATTTTTTATTTTCCTTATTCATTACATTTTTCATTAATTTTGTTTACTCTCATTTTGAACTAGTTTAAAACTAAAAATTAGTTTCAAGTAAAATTTCAGTAAAATAAGAATAATTATGCATAATGCTCTTGGAAATATGGGTGGGCTCTAGACTAAACATTTTATTTTATTTATATTTGATTTCTATTATGTTTGTCACAATTTGCCATTGCCGTCACTTGGGCCCGCTCGTTTGGCGCCAGCTGCTGCTCGTTGCCTGATTGGCTCCCCTCCTATTTAAACTCAGTGCTCTCATTCACACCTTGTCAGTCCAACAACGAACCTCTGCACTCGCAAGGCAAGCATTTTGACTCTGTCTGGTATCCTGCTCACGTATCCAGTATCTGGTATCGATCCCCTTTGTCCCGTCCTGTCCTGTATCCTGCTCGTGTATCCAGTATCCGGTATTGATCCCGTCTGTCCCGTCCTGTTCGGTATCTTGCTCGTGCATCCTGTATCCAGTAACGATCCCGTCTGTCTCGTCCTGTCCAGTATCTTGCTCATGCATCCTGTATCCGGTATCGATCCCGTCGGTCCCGTCCTGTCCGGTATCCCCTCGTGTATCCAGTATCCGGTATCGACCCCGTCTGTCCCATCATGTCCAGTATCCTGGTGATGCATCCTTTATCCAGTATCAATCCCGTCTATCCCGTCCTTTCCAGTATCATGCTCGCGCATCCTGTATCCGGTATCGATCTCGTCTGCCCCTGGCTTCCTGCTTTCCCGCGTCTGACTTCGCAGCCCCACTTTTTCGGCCCAGCGATCAACGAATCACTGGCTTTTGTGTTCCCGCGCATGACTGCCCCGTTTTCGTTAAATAAAGCTTGGTGTGAACACGTTACGGGCTTGGGTCTACCGCCTGTTTGGGTTCTGAGAATATTTTACTTTGATTAATTTATGTTTTAACATAAGTCAAGTGTAATGTACTTGCAGCTCCTGTTTAAAATAAAGGGGAAAAAATAGCCATTATACTTTGAGAATCGCTGTGTTTCTAATGTCTTATCTCATCTCATCTCATCAGCTGCACCGCTCATCCTCAGTAAGGTCGCGGGGGTGCTGGAGCCCGGGGGTGCTGGAGCCCGTCCCAGCAATCATCGGGCATTGGGCAGGGGACACCCTGAACTGGTTGCCAGACAACTCACTCGCTCAGTCACACCTAGGGACAATTTGGACCGGCCGATTCACCTGAAATGTATGTCTTTGGAATGTGGGAGGAAACCGGAGTGCCTGTGGAAAGCACGGGGAGAACATACAACTCTGCACAGTAAGGCCGGGAGCTGGATTTGAACCCACGCAGGAGGCTCCCACGACCTCAGATCTGTGCCGCACAGGCGCTAACCACTGTGCCGCCGTGCTGCCTGTGTTTCTAATGTCTCATCTCATCTCATTAGCTGTACCGCTTATCCTTATTAGGGTCACGGGGGTGCTGGAGCCCCTCCCAGCTGTCTCCGGGCAGTGGGCAGGGGACACCCTGAACTGGTTGCCAGCCAATCGCAGGCCACACAGGGACAGACAACTCACTCCCTCAGTCACACCTAGGGACAATTTGGACCGGCCAATTCACCTGAAATGCATGTCTTTGGAATGTGGGAGGAAACCGGAGTGCCCGGAGGGAACCCACGCAAGCACGGGGAGAACATACAAACTCCGCACAGTAAGGCCGGGAGCTGGATTTGAACCCACGCAGGAGGTTCCCACGACCTCAGAACTGTGCCGCACACGCGCTAACCATTGCGCCGCCGTGCTGCCTGTTTCTAATGTATCTTGCTGAAATATAAGATTTTTTTTTTCTTACAAACAACTACAGCGAAATTTAAAATATAGAATTATATGTCAAGTGGACAAAGGAATATACTCGCATTCCTATTTTTGGTCCCGATTTGTTGCATTGCAATACCTTTAGCCGAACCCAAGCAGATGCCATCACGTTGACATCTGACAGGCAGGTGTTGGCTGCTTCCCGTTCACATCCCCTGAAAATGTCACTCAGCTTTCATCCTCGGGCCCCCAAGGTCAGCCCTCACCTGTCCCATCATCCCATGCCCAGAAAAAGAAGCTTTGCACGCTCACTCTCGGTTACTCTGCAAACACACCCTTGAGAAAGAAGCCGAGAAGATTTCTGTGGAAAAGGGCGAATCTACTCAGACACAACATGTTCTGTGGTGACCTTCAGCCCTAATGGACGGAGGAGAGCATCCCGTTCGGTGCAGTGATCAAAGGAGAGTGGCAGTGTTGATCAAATCCGATCCACATATGAACATAACAACAATTCTATTTTTAGATATACCGTAAATTCGGACTAGAAGGGGGAACAGGTGATCCATAGAATCCAACTGTGTAAATGATTCACTCCAAAACACACGATAATGTCAAGAACCAGAACAGGATCAGGACCCAAACGCGTTATGTTCTCACACAAGCTTTTTATTTTATGGGAAATGGGGAGTCATGCACGATAGGCAGCGTTCTGGTGTGGAAAGACAGGAAGCCAGAGACCGACGAGATCGATTCCAATTGCCCGAGTTGATATCGGACAGGAAGGACAGACAGGATAGCAAATGAAACAGGATATAAAAAATAAACAGGACGAACAAGACGGGAACAATAACTGGAGAGAATAATAAACAGGACAAAAATAGATGGGAACGAAACTGGAAATCGATATTAAACAGGACAAAAATAAACGAGAACAATACGGGACTGGAAATAGCAACAGGAAAACAGGGCAGAGTCAGAACCCACGTCTTGCGGAGCAGAGGTTCGTTGACGGACTGACAACAGGGGACTGACAGGGCTGGGTTTATATAGTGACAGGGAGCCAATCTGTCAATGAGCCGCAGCTGGTGCCACACGGACGGGGCCAATTGGGCGCCATGGCAACCGTGACAGATAATGCCGACAGATAAATAGGAAGCAGTCTTAAACATTTTTGTTTTGTTGAACGTTGCTTCTTGTAATCCATTCTTTGGACACATTATTTCCATGCATCCATTATCTGCACCGCTTATCCTCAGTAGGGTCGCGGGGCCGCTGGAGCCAGTCCCAGCTATCTTCGGGCAGTGGGCAGGGGACACCCTGAACTGGTTGCCAGCCAGTCGCAGTGAACAGAGATACAGACAATTCACCCGCTCATTCACACCTAGGGACAATTTGGAATGTGGGAGGAAACCGCAGTGCCTGGAGGAAACCCATGCAGGCACGAGGAGAACATGCAAACTCCACTGGGGGGCTTCTGTAGCTGGACTTGAACCCTGAACCCCTGCACAGTGGGAATGCGTGTTAACTACCCATCCGCCGTGCCACCCAACACATTTCCATTTACAAATAAACAGTCCCAATACTCCCAATATAGTAGTTAGCGCTTTGGATTGACACCTTTTCCATGATGAGGGTCTGTTCATGCTAGTTTTCTCCATGCACAAAGCCCCAAGTAACATTAAACTAGCATCTTCCTTGCCACATATATCCTCACTGTCTCACTCTTACCTGTATTGCTCGGGCGGCCCTGGCAGCATAAATTGGCCATGTTGCATAAGCCACAGGGTTGAAAGCTTGGGGGGAAAAGTCACGGCTTATAGTCCGAATTGTACGGTACTCATTTAAAAGAAACCCCTCATTGACTGAAAATCCTGGACGACACAGCGCACCTAATTAAAAGCTGCATGCTGAAATTTAAGAACAAAACTGTTTTTTTTTCTTCCTACAAGATGCTTTAAGCCAGGAGTGTCAAACTCATTTTAACTCGGGGGCCACACAATAGAACAAACATTCTGTCGGGGGCCGGACTAGTAGATTTAAAAAAAAAGAAAAAGAGAGATAAAGAAATAAGAGAAAGAGGGAGGGAAAAGGAGGGAGGGCGGGACAAAGAAAGAAAAAGAGAGAGAGGGAGAGAGCGTGAGAAACAAAAGTAAAAGTCGTGAGAGAGCGGGAAAAGAAAGGGAGAGGAAGAAAGAAATCCAAAGAGAAACAGAAGGACAGAAAGAGAGAAACGAGAAAAGAAAGCGCAAAGGGTATGAAGAGAGAAAGAGAAAAGAGAGAAAAGGAAAAAAGGAAGTTAGAGCAAAAGAGGTTAAAAGACACAGAGAGAGAAAGAAACAAAGAGCAACAAAGGAAGAGAAAAAGAGAGACACAGAGAGTGAAAGAGACAGAGACAGAGTGGGAGAAAAGGGGTGGAAAAGAAAGAGAGAGAAATAAATACAAGTACAGTGTCTTTGTGAGAGGCACCTGGCTTTGGCAACATCAAGTTGACATATTTCAACCTGCAGCTTGTTTTTTCTCTTGCGCTTCTCTGAGTGTTGTCTTGCGGGCCAGATTCAATCCCTTAGCGGGCCTGATCTGGCCCGCGGGCCGTCTGTTTAACAGGGTCCATAAAATGCGCCGCACACGCGCGAACCACTGCGCCGCCGTGCTGCCCTCTTTATATATATATATATATATATATATATATATATATATATATATATATATATATATATATATATATATATATATATATATATATATATATATATATTTGTGTCCCGACGGATCACCACCTTATCGTGGTGGGGCACTTTGCGCGTCTCCATGACCCCTAGAGCTATGTCGGCGGGAGTCTTGTATTCCTGGTAGGGTTACCCAAGCCGAACAGGTCGAAGGGTAGAGTCCAGACTAAGGGTGATCCCAAAAGCTGGTGGCGGCACGCTTTGAGGCGGTTTCCTAGGATCGGACTGTTCAAACATCAGCAGGCTCACAAATAAAAGAAGATAGTCATCATCGAATCGATGGACAACCCCAACAACAACAATATTATATATATATATATATATATATATATATATATATAAAAAAAAATATTATTTTTTTTTGCTCTTTATAAAAAATGTTTTCATTTTTTTAAAACTGGGAGATGAATACACAAATAGAAATAGAAAATAATGAAAACAAATACTTCAAATAAACCAACATCTGCCAACAGATCAAGAAAGGATTTTCTTTCAACAGGAATTTTCGCAACGGTAAAAATTTGCTCATGAATGCTGTAATATTTCTCACAAATTGGGACAAAAATCCACAGTCACTTACGCCTATGCCTAAGTATTAAGTACCGGTACTATGAACACATATCTATTTATTCCCTTTCAGAATAAAAAGTGTGCTTTTATAATGGTTGATGATACAAGAAAAAAAAGGAATGAAAAAATATCGGCAAAACAGTGTTGTCCTACCTTTTGCCCAAAAATGAGAAACTGTACTTTGATTACTGTATTTTCCGCACTATAAGGCGCACCGGGTTATAGGGCGCACCCCCAAAAGATAGTTTTTTGGTCCTATATTTTCCATACATAAGTCACACCGGATTATAAGGCGCTACAATGGGAACGTCGACAAAACAGTCAGATAGTTCAGTCAAACTTATTACCCCCTTAACATTCCCAAAGCTTGCAAAGAAGCAAATACGTGTCTCAGACATGTACGGAAACAGTGTCTGTACGATGTCACCAATCACTCAAATGCATCGTTCCAAATATCATTCGGAAGGTTAAAGGATTCAAGAAATGCCAAAGATTTATTAGTTTCCATTTTATTTTTTGCTGGCAACTGTGTGGACAGCAAAGTAAGAATTTTATTGTGCAGGGAAACGGGGTTCTTTACTGTGCATATGACGATAAACACTTTGAATTGAATTTAGTTTAAAAATAGACTCATCACAGAAACATCAAGATCGTTCTAAAACAAGATACCGGGAAAATATAAAGCCGCGTAGCTCACCTAAGTTCTCTTGCAGCCATCACGTTCAATAATGATACGTAACCATGGTCTTCTTACAACCGTGAGTGTAGTAAATCCAAGAGAGTAAAATATTTACGAATACAGAATAGTAAAAAATGTTTTCTCTATGCCGTAGTGCAACCCAACGTGTGATTCACATTCATCTTTTTTGGCCAATTGCAGGCTTTGTTTCGCCCCTTTAGCCTATGCGAACCTGTAAATGATAAAAAGGATCCGCCCCCTTTACCTCCGAATAACTTTAGCCAATAGTGACTGATTCAAATGATGATTGACACATTGGTTAGGAAATAAAACGCCGGTATATAAATCCCAGCATACACCGCGGACGACTTCGCCTACGGGGGGAAATCGAGTGGGCGGCTGCTTGCCTTAGTTGCAAGACTTTGCGACTTAATATTGATCCATATATAAGGCGCACTGTATCATAAGGCGCATGGTCAGTTTTTGAAAAAAATAAAGGCTTTTAGGTGCGCCTTGTAGTGCGGAAAATACAGTAGTTAAAAAAACAAATAGAAAAGTGCAGAACATTTCATAATTCAGGCAGAGAACTACATAAGATCCAAACGGAGAATCAGTCACGGGGCGTGGAAGCAAAATCAAAAAATAACACGCTCTCTAACAATAAGAATGACATTCCTTCTCCATTATAGCGCCAGGAACCACTGCACTATTTCAGAGCTTACAAAAGAGGAACTGGAGCTTCTACTGCATCCATTTACGGGAATTTATTCCTGCACGCTCTTCCGCGGGTCAATTCATCCTATTAAAGAGTCGGGCTCCTCTTTTCATTGATAAAGCCGACTTTTGTGGAAAGGTCGACACCCGAACTGATGATGAAAACAGTGCGCCCGATAACGTGTGCTTGCCCTTTTCATGCTTCATTAGGACAATGAGAAAGCTTTCAACACACTGGCCCGAGCTCATTAACATCCTCCGTTAGAGTGCTTTCGGCTTTAATCGGGTGATTGAAAGCTGAGTACTGTCTCACCAATTCGATCCAATGTGTGTCTTTAAAGTGACAGTGTGGTTCAAGCAATGTTCCCTCTAAGCTGGTGTGTGCGCAATTGCGCACTACCCAAAGCTTTTCCGTGCACAAGAAAATCTAGCCAGCTCACAAAAATCAGGGCTCAAAATTGATAATTAAGAAGCGAATTAGGCCAAAGTTACAGTGCGTGAAGGTAAAAATACGAGGGTTCCCCTGACATTGTGTTCTAAATGCGGTATTTTGAAGTCAAGGTCGAAGTAGAACAAAGTTGAGTAAAGTCAGTAGAGCTTTTCGAGAACCGGCTTCTTCGGCTCGGCTCACTAAAAGGAACCGGCTCTTTCGGGTCCTAAACGGCTCTTCAGGTTGTTTTTGCTTCTTTCATACCTATATGACCAAATAGTATGTAAAATTATGCACAAAATGACTTAAAGGAAGGGGGAATAGAACAAAAAAGAAAAAAATACCAAAATGAAAAAGTAGTGAAAAGCTGAGAAAAAAAAAAGAAACAAAAGGAAGAGAAAAAAGAAGGAAAAATTCTGAAAAAAATTCTGAAAAAAAGAAAAGAAAGAAACAAAGAAAAAAAGTAAATACAGAACCAAAAGAAAAAAGTAACAGCCAGGAAAAAATAAACACAATGAGATTTTTTTTTAAAGGAATTAAAAAAAGGAAAAAAACTGGGAAAAAAGAAAAAGTTTGTGTTGCATTCAAACAATTTCCAATTATATCAAGTCA
This sequence comes from Urocampus carinirostris, assembly GCF_059441175.1. NCBI lineage: Eukaryota > Metazoa > Chordata > Actinopteri > Syngnathiformes > Syngnathidae > Urocampus > Urocampus carinirostris. The sequence goes on from NC_142352.1 coordinate 14,562,271, forward strand.
ATTTTCCCCTAAAAAAATGTAATGAAATACAGTTCTGTATCGTGCAACCGGCTAAATAAGCCCCGCAAAAATGTTAGTGTGCGACAAAAGATACCAGGAAAAAAAAATGAAATGGAAATCTTGTGAAAGAATTGTATAAACAAATGACGTGTGTAGGCCAAACAACCTTTGCAATAGTACATGAGTCAATTCATTCGAAAGTGAATTTTTTTTTGCATTGCCGGAAACTCAGCAAAATGTACCTTGATGTCAAGTTTTGGGCATGTTTGATAATGACTTAGTTGCCACACTTAGGATTGCTGTTGCTCACTGTTGTTTCAAGCGTTGCTCATTGACTTTGTGTGAACGCTCAGACCCTTGGAAAATTACAGGGAACATTGGTTATAAGTCAGCACTAGAGGTAGCTTAGAATGGTGCTGAAAAGTTCACATTGGAAGAAGACGCCCGACGGGAGCGCGAAGGATATCTGATATGTTGATAATTTAGTAGACCCTCAAAATAAGGAGAGAAGACATCAATGGATTTTGACCATGCAAGATAAGTAATTCAAGTCTGTTGTAAAAGCCCTACAAAAACAGATCTGCTCTAAAAGGGTGTGGCCTTCAAAGAATAGCAACATTATTGACAATGATGTAAACCAGTGGTCTCAAACTCAATTGAGTTGGTGGTCGCTGAGGTTAAGATCCAGGTGAGGTTGGGCCAAATGAGGGTTTCCACAAAAACAGCACTGATCAAAACATTCCGCTGTTCTTAAAGAGACCGTGTTTTCTATTTGTCCACTAGATGGCACTGTAATGTGTAGTGCAACAACAAATGAGTCCAAGGAAGACTACTAACTACGGTGGAAAAAAAGGGAGCCAAATGCATGTTTTGTCTTACAATTTTTACCCAGCCTTACTCAAAAAAGACAAAAAGAAGGGGAAAATATTTTTCAAAGGAATATAAATAGAGAAGAAGAAATAAATGAAGAGCCAAAAAAGGTAAACGGGAATTAAACAAATGGAAATAGAAAAAAAAGAAAGAAAGAAATGAAGAGAAAAAATACAAAAACATAAAAAAATATTCTCTCTTTTTCTTTTCCCTTTTTTCATTTTTCCTTTTTCATTTTTCCTTTTCTCTTGAGTTTTACTTTTCATCTTTTTTTTTCATTTTCTCTTTTTTTATTTAATTCTTAATTGTCTTGCCTCTCTTCTTTTCAAAAGTAATAAGTTGTGTTTTGGTCACTCTGAGTGCCCGTAGTTTGTCTTTTTCTGTTGTGCTTGTTTTCAGTGGCACAACAGAATACAGCAACAAAATTGCACACTGTCCCTTTAAGTTCCGTATTAAGGCTTCAAACTATCATCCTGTGCATAATAGTTTAAAATAACAAAAAACGGTGAGGTATTATTGTCCAAAAAATAATAATTTCTTACCATGCAATCTAGGGCAGCATAGCGGCTGAGTGGTTAGTGCGTCTGCGGCACAGTTCTGAGGTCATGGGATCAAACCTTCCTGTTTGGAGCTTGCATGTTCTCACCGTGCCTGCGCGGATATCCTCCGGGCTCTCCGGTTTCCTCCCACGTTCCCAAAAACATGCATGTCAGGTTAATTGGCCGGTCTAAATTGTCCCTAGGTGTGAATGTATGAATTGTCTGTCTCTGTGTGCCCTATAACTGGCTGGCAACCAGTTCAGGGTGTCCACTGCCCGAAGATTGCTGGGATGGGCTCCAGCACTCCCGCGACCCTACTGAGGATAAGCGGTGCAGATAATGGATGGATGGACTATGCAATCTCATTTGCAGGTTTCCTGTGTTCAAAAAAGAATAAACAAAACAATAAACAATGCATAATTCAGATTTTTTTCTCAATTTCAGGCAGTGATAAGACATGGAAGTTGCTATTAATCCCTGCCATTGACAACAAAGGATAGAGTGACCTGGGTCCACCCGGAGCGCTGAAAACAGCCCAAAACTGGAGTTGGTCAAAGCAGTTAGAAACAGCAAGTGTTGGTGACTGGTGGGAGAAGCTATTTATAAATCGAGTAAAAGATTAAATTTGTGAAGTGCCGAGACTCTCAATTACACAACTCGGAAAAATGAGTGGGTGGAAAAGGTAACAGAGGAATAAAAGAAATGGATGATGTCTGAATTCCGGAACATCTCATTTATTTTTAACTAGAATATAATTAAGCCAAACTGAATTTTTCACACAGACAACCCAAATCAAAGAGAAAGAAAATGAATAGATATGTTATAAAAATCTATATATATATCCAGGGTTGGGTAGGGTTACTTTAACTTGATTACTTTCAATTACTTTTGGATTACTCCAATACCAAATATGCTAATTGTCGTGTCATGCATGGTCGCCGTGGTGACCGGCTGGCCCCGCCCCCTGGGCACAGCTGCAGTGGATCAGCTAATTTGCGTGTGTGCTACTTAAGGGTGGGTTGTGGGTTTTGCGGGTGCTGGCTCATTGCATTTTCTGTCTGCATTTCCCGTTCTGTTTTGCTCTGTCCTGTTTTGTTTGAGTCGGAAGAAACCTGTGTTTGCACGTTTTTTTGTTAAAGCCTGTTTGTTCTGTCTTGTCCATGAGTTTTTGACGACTTTTATTTTGGTAAATAAAAGTTTTGATCGTCAACGCAATTGAGTTCTCCCTTCCTGCCTCCGTTCTGGTCCGGTCCCTCGTGACACTAATAAAAGACAAAAGAAACTAAATATGAATAAAATCATTAAATTGTTTGCAGGCTTGGGGAGTAACGGAATACATGGAACGGCAAAAATGATGTTGGCAAGCTGTTTGGATTTATTTTCAATTTGTTCCTGTCGCATTTTATGTTAGTTTTGCCGGAAATCAATGAGATCAAAGCCAGGAGAGAAAGCTTACCACGTGTTGTGAGTCATCATTTTATTCATATTTAGTTTCTTTTGTCTTTTATTAGCATATTTGGTATTGGAGTAATCCAAAAGTCATTGAAAGTAATCAAGTTAAAGTAACCCTACCCAACCCTGAATATATTATGGGTTCAAATCCGGCTACTAGCCTTCCTAAAGTATGGCACACGTATGGGGGTCAGACAGCATGGTTTTCCCAAAACACAATTGGGACGCTCCGGCGGTTTTCAAGTAATCTTTCTGACAAATGAGCGTCAGAAAATCCAACCTTCTCGTAATGACCACAAACAGAACGGCAAAAAAGCTCTCGGAGCAAATGAGCCGTGTGAAAAGTGCTTGAGGAATGAAATGAGAACTGAAATTTATCACATGGCGGTTTTAAGCTTGCATCCAAAGTTGGCAAGTTTCGTTCAACAGGAGTAGACCGTTTTATATATGATGTTATGAGATCCGCAGGTTTGAGAGTGTTCTCCGTTCTGGCCCTGGTGTTGTGGAATGCTCAAACCACTGAGATTCGAACTCAATCTCAGTGGAAATGTTTGAATCTAAGCTTAAAACACACTTCTATTCTATAGCTTATGCATCACCTATATTTCCTGTTGACGATATATGTATTAATTGTTATTACAACATCCATTGCAGCCTGGTCATCCTGGAAGGGGGATTACCTCTCAAGCAGTGTTCCCTCTAAGCTGCGCGCGTGCGCAATTGCGCACTGCTGGCAAATTCTCAGCGCACAAGAAAATCTAGCCAGCGCGCAAAAATGAGGGCTCAAAATTACTAATTAAGAAGCAACTTAAGTCAAAGTTACAGTGCGTAAAGGTAAAAATACACGGGTTCCCCTGACGTTGTGTCCTAAATGCGGTATTTTGAAGTCGAGTTGAAGTAGAACGAAGTTTAGTAAAGTTAGTAGAGTTTGTCGAGAACTGGCTTCTTTGGCTCGGCTCACTAAAAGGAACCGGCTCTTTTGGGGCCTAAACGGCTTTTCAGGTTGTTTTTGCTTCTTTAATCCCGACATGACCAAATATTATGTAAAATTGTGCACAAAATGACTTAAAGGAAGGGGGGAATAGAACTAAAAGAAAAAAATACCAAAATGAAAAAGTAGTGAAAAGCTGAGAAAAAAAGAAAGAAAAGGAAGAGAAAAAAAGAAGGAAAATTTTAGAAAAAGCCAGAAAAAAAGAAAAGAAAGAAATGTAGGAAAAAAGTAAATAGAGAACAAAAAAAGTAACAGCTCGGAAAACATTAACTCAATGAGATTTTTTTTCAAAGAAAGAAAAGGAAGAGAAAAAAAGAAGGAAAATTTTAGAAAAAGCCAGAAAAAAGAAAAGAAAGAAATGTAGGAAAAAAGTAAATAGAGAACAAAAAAAGTAACAGCTCGGAAAACATTAACTCAATGAGATTTTTTTTCAAAGGAATTTAAAAAAAAGCAGAAAAAAACAAGGAAAAAAAAAGAAGTTTGTGTTGCATTTAAATAATTTCCAATTATATCAAGTGAGGTAAGCACGGCGGCGCAGTGGTTAGCGCTTGTGCGGCACAGTTCATGTCATGGGAACCTGTCGTGGGTTCAAATCCAGCTCCAGACTTCCTGTGCGGAGTTTGTATGTTCTCCCCGTGCTTGCGTGGGTTTCCTCCGGGCACTCCGGTTTCCTCCCACGTTCCAAAGACATACATTTCAGGTGAATTGGCCGGTCCAAATTGTCCATAGGTGTGAATGAGCGAGTGAGTTGTCTGTCCCTGTGTGCCCTGCAATTGGCTGGCAACCAATTCAGGGTGTCCCCTGCCCACTGCCCGGAGATGGCTGGGATGGGCTCCAGCCCCCCCGCGACCCTAATGAGGATAAGCGGTACGGCTGATGAGATGAGATGAGATATCAAGTGAATCTTCCACTAAAAATGTGATAAAGTACAGTTCTGTATCTTGCAACCGACTAAATAAGCCCCCCAAAATGTTAATATTATGCGACAAAATATATCAGGAAATAAAAAGAAATGGATATCTTGTGAAAGAATTGTAAGAACGAACGACGTTTGTAGGCCGTACAACCTTTGCTATAGTACATGAGTCAATTCGTTCAAAAGAGAAAAATAATTTTGCATTGCCGGAAACTCAGCAAAATGTAACTTGATGTCAAGTTTTGAACATGTTTGATATTGACTGAGTTGCCACGCGTGGGATTGCTGTTGCTCACTGTTGTTTCAAGCGTTGCTCACCGACTTTGTGTGAACGCTAGGACCCGTGGAAAATTACAGGGAACATTGGTGGTGAGTGAAATAAATATTACAAGGTTCAATAACCTGTATATTTTTCTTTATTTAACTCACTCGAATACAGCTCAGGAAATTTGAAAACTCGACTTCCTCATTTTAACAGAAACCTGGCAACAAACAAACGACTTCGCCGCTCTGAATGACTCCACTCCTCCCGGCTTTGTTTACATCTGCCGTCCCCGTGGCAACGGCCGTGGAGGAGGTCTCGCGGTAATTCACCGCGAGAAGTGGAAAGTCTTGCCTGTCTCCGTCACTGCATCGACTTCCTTTGAATGCCTGGTGTTTAAGCTCCCCGGACCCACGCCAACCATTATTGCTACAATTTATCGCCCCCCAAAGCCACATAGTGATTTTATCAATGAATTCTCCAGCTTAATTACACATTTATCCACTCTCTCGCCAAATTTAATTTTATTGGGAGATTTCAATATTCACATGGACAACCCCAACCTGCCACTCACCAGAGACTTCACATCCTGCCTGGAGAGCCTCGGGATACACAGCCTTATTGACTTCCCCACCCACATTAAAGGCCACACATTGGACTTGGTCTGCTGCTCTGGCCTCTCTACTTCCAAGCCCACTGCCGACGTTTTTCCTGAATCTGATCATGTCCTCCTCACTTTTAACACCGTACTCTGTCTCTCTACTGTCAAAACCTCCCGTCTCATTTCTTTTCGTAATACCAAAAATATCAACATTGACACCCTCTGCTCCATTATTGACCGTTCCCCACCCCCAGAAGCTCTCTCAAGCCCGGATGACCTCACCGCTCACTACAATGCCTGTCTCACAAATATTCTAAATTATCTTGCCCCCCTGAAAACCAGGACTGCCTCATTCTCCACATCTGCCCCCTGGTTTACACCCGCTCTTCGGTCAATGAAATCAAAGAACCGCCAACTCGAGCGACTCTATAAGAAAACCGGCCTCACCATCCATAAGGACATGTACATTACCCATACTGCTAAATACAAGGACCAAATTGCACAAACCAAATCCAGCTACTACTCCGGCCTCATCCTTTCCAACGAAGGAAATTCAAGAACTCTCTTCTCTGTCATGAACAAAATCCTCCAGCCACCAAATTCTCTCCCCCTCCACCAGTACTCCACAGCAACCTGCAACTCCATAATGGAGTACTTCAATCACAAAATCCTTAAGATTCATCACCAACTCCATCAAAACCTGTCTGCTCCCTCCCCATCTAAATTTCCTTCTCCTTGTCACTTCTTCTCCAGTTTTGCTCCACCCACGACTGCTGAATTATCCAACCTCATACTCAAATCCAAGCCCACCACTTGCCAGCTCGATCCCCTCCCTTCATCCCTTGTTAAATCCTGCCTCCCTTCCCTGCTTCCTCTCATATCTGCCATTATCCACTTCTCACTCTCTTCTGGTATTGTCCCATCACTTTTCAAAACCGCTGCTGTTACCCCTACGCTGAAAAAACATGGTGCTGACCCCAACAACTTTGACAACCTCCGCCCCATCTCCAACCTTCCATTTATTTCAAAAATCCTTGAAAAAACTGTTGCTGCTCAACTCCACTCGCACCTGTCCCTCCACTCTCTCTATGAGCCCTTTCAGTCTGGTTTCCGCCCCCGCCACAGCACAGAGACTGCCCTAATCCGTATTGTAAATGATCTCCTCATAGCATCTGACTCCGGTTTAGTCTCCATCCTCATCCTCCTAGACTTGAGCGCCGCCTTCGACACAATCTCTCACCCTATCCTCCTCAATAGACTCTCCTCCATTGGTCTCACCCATACTCCCCTCAGTTGGTTCCATTCCTACCTCACTGGCCGCACTCAGTTTGTCCAGCTGAAATCCTTCACCTCAAAGCCCTCCCTAGTCACCACAGGTGTTCCCCAGGGATCTGTCTTAGGTCCTCTTCTCTTCATCATCTACCTCTTGCCTCTTGGTCATATCCTCCGCAAATGTAATATCCACTTTCACTGCTTTGCTGATGACACCCAACTCTACCTCTCCTGCAAACCAAACTCCATACTCCCACCTCCCTCCCTCACCTCTTGCCTTTCCGAACTCAAAACATGGTTCACAACAAACTTTCTTAAATTAAATGCCAATAAAACAGAATTCCTCCTTCTTGGCACCAAATCCACTTTATCCAAAGTAAACAATTTCTCTCTCAACATCGACAGCTCCTTAGTGTCCCCCTCCCCCCAGGTCAAGAGTCTGGGTGTCATCCTGGATAGCATGCTTACCTTCCACTCACATATCAACACCATCACCCGCACTGCTTATTTCCACCTCCGCAATATTACCAGACTCCGCCCTTCCCTCACCCCCCGCACCGCTGCTATTCTCGTCCACAGTCTTGTCACATCCCGCCTTGACTACTGCAATGCTCTCCTCTTCGGCCTTCCTCAAAAGTCCCTCCATAAAATTCAGCTGGTTCAAAACGCCTCTGCTCGCATCATCACAAAAACATCTTCCCAGCAGCACATCACCCCCGTTCTCCAACAGCTACACTGGCTTCCTATTCAGCATCGCATCAGCTACAAACTGATCCTATATACATATATGGCCATTCACAACCTGGCTCCTCCTTACCTGTCCGACCTTCTCCAGGTGCACGTCCCCACTCGCTCCCTCAGATCCTCGTCCTCCCTCCGACTGACAGTGCCCCCTGCCCATCTGAGCACCATGGGAGCCAGAGCCTTCAGTTGCGCTGCTCCCAAGCTTTGGAACAATCTACCTCCGGACCTCCAAAACTGCACACCTCTCTCCACTTTTAAGTCCCGTCTAAAAACACACCTGTTCAGGACTGCTTACAACACATAGCTTCTCCATTTCCTATGTTTTTATGATTTTATGTCTTGTTTTTATTTATTAATTCGCTTACAACTTTTTAAATTGTATTTTTTTCCATTGTCTGTACAGTGTCCTTGGGTGGCCTGAAAGGCGCTTTTAAATAAAATGCATTATTATAAATAGTTACCGTAGTTCCCGCACTATAAGGCGCACCTAAACGCCTTCAATTTTTTTCAGCGGGGTAATCAAACTAATCATTTTTTACCCCGAGTTGTTTACGTCACCTTTCCGAATCATGTCACCATTTAAAACAGCAACTAGCATACAGTTAGATAGCGATTACAAGGAATAGGGTGAATTGATGAATGCGATGGCAACCGTCTTGTGTCATGCGCTAAGGTTTCTTATCTTCCTCGTGCAGAGATTTTGGAGTTTGACATATAAGGGAATCGAACCTGCGACCTATTGATCCCAAGATAAGCACTCTACCTCCTGAGCTAATGCTATGATTGGTCAAATATGCTGTTGTAGATCTTCAATCGTATTTTCTTCAAGCTTAACAATTCCTCGATTACCGTACTTTCTCCACTATAAGGCGCACATAAAAGCCATCGATATTTCAAAAGCTGACCATGCGCCTTAAAATACAGTGCGCCTTATATATGGATCAATATTGAGTCGCAACAGGTCTGGCAACTACGGTAAACAGCCACCGACTCGATTCCCTCCCGTAGAAGAACTAGTGTGCAATGCATGCTGGGATATATATACCAGCGTTTTATTTCCCAAACAATGTGTCAATCGTGATTTTAATAGGTCACTAATGGCTAAGTTTTCAGAGGTAAAGGAGGCGGGTCCTTTTTATGATTTACAGGCTTGCATAGGCTAAAGCAGGGTAAAACAAATTCTGGGATTGGCCAAAAAAGATGTGAATCACAAGTTAGGTTGTTCTAGCTTTATTTGTTTGTTTATTTGTAAACGGGAATTATGGGGCTAAACGAGACAGTTAGCAACAAGCAATGTCTATCAATGCAGAGATGTTTTTCGGTGGATTTTTTTCTCTTTTATTTGTCGGCATTATCGCGTGTTTTGGAGTATGTAAATATTTTACACGGTTGGGTTCGCTACACTCACGTATGTAAGGGACACCATGGTTGCGTATTATCATCGAATGTGATGGCTGCAAGACAACATCTTTGGTGAGCTACCCCAGCTTTATATTTTTCGGGTATTTTGTTTCGGACTGATCGTGATGTTTCTGTGATGAGTATATTTTAAATGGTCATCTTTCCAATGATATGTGGCATGACGTATTTCAGTCACTGCTGACATCGTACAGACACCGTGTCTGTACATGTCTGTGACACGTATTTGCTTCTCAACAGTTAATGTTAAGGTGTTAATAAAGTATATATGACAGTATTTTGATGTTTCTACTGTAGCACCAGAAATAAAGAGCAAAGGCAGAATGTCACACTTGTTAGAATATGATATGGTGAAATTGTGAATGTGTTTAATTGCTGTTAAAAGTGTTGATAAAAATTGTTTAAACCTCATATTGTTTGAATGATATAATGAAATTGTGAATGTGTTTAATTGCTGTTAAAAGTGTCAATAAAACTGTTCAAACCTTATAGTCGGGCGCGCCTTATGTATGGAAAATATACGACAAAAGACTATCTTTGGGGGCTGGGCCATATAATCCAGTGTGCCTTATAGTGCAGAAAATACGGTACTTTCCTCGGTCACTACTTTAGTTACTTACTAACTCAGTTACTTTTTGGAAGAAATAGTGAGTAACTTTAACTAATTACCCTTTTAAAGTAACTAGCCCAACACTGATGACTGTTTACTATAAATGTTCGTGTATCACCGAGGTAACGCCATGATACGCAAGGTTTGTTTTGCAAACTTCGAAAGTAGTCTTTTTATTGGCCGTATCCAAGCTAAAATGCTCCCTAACTTTAAGTTTTGGTACTCGTAATTGATGCCGCCATTTCTGTATGTTACCGCTCGAGACAGAGACGCTATATGAGCTACTCACAGCAGAGATTATAATCATGTAAGATGCTCTGTTGGAAAAACGTGTCTGGCGTCAATAGTCGACAAAGGAATTCATCGCGACTCTTTCTATTATACATTTTTCATCAACAACGTCGACTAATCGGGGAAGCATAATAAATAAGAGTTACTTAATTCAGAGAGATGATTTAAATGACCAGTTATCATACAAGCTTGCACGAAAGAGGGGATGGTGCATATAATGCAGGAGGCGGGATCACAGCAGGTGAACCAATGTGATCGCACGCCGTAACAAGGCTAAAGCTCTTTCTAATTGGTTCGCTCGAGCATTCCCGGGGAGCTCGGGGAGTAGATGCTCGAAAAAGAAAAAAAATATATACTCTTGTCATCTCTTCCCCCGCAGTGATAATACATTATTTACCGTTTTGAAAAAAAATGACAGCGGGAACTAGCAGCAAATGTTCAGCGTTGAGGACAATTATGTGTGTCATCACTCAGCGTTATCAAGGGAAGAGTCCGATATTTTTGATTGTTTTAATTTAGGAAAAAAATAAACTTAAAAAAATACCATGTAGTTGTTTTTTAATGTAGCCTTTACAATCCGGTCATGGGAAATAGCCAGACTTCATAATATAAATCATTTCCCCATTGGCAGAAAGTGTTGCCTTCAATTTAAACTTACTTTTCGGGTAAAAAAAGAAATAGAAAATAAAGAACAGCTTCCCTCTTCGCAACATTGCTAAAATTCGCCAGTCCGATGCATAGATTATAATTCATACGTTTGTTACCTCCCGTCTCGATTACTGTAATGTACTACTCTCTGGTCTCCCAAAGTCCAAAATCAAGAGACTGCAAATGGTACAAAATGCTGCAGCAAGGTTTTAAACTAAGACAAGAAAGTTTGATCACATGACCCCGATATTAGCTAAGCTGCATTGGCTCCTTGTTAGCTTAACATGTTATTTTAGGTTCTGTTGGTAATATACAAAATTGCTCCCTCATATCTTTCAGATTTAATTTCCCCCTACGTTCCGGTCCGGAGCCTTCGCTCTGAAAATACTGGTATACTAGTGATCCCAAGAGCCAAGAAGAGATCCGCAGGTTCGAGAGCGTTCTCCATTCGGGCCCCAGTGCTGTGGAATGCTCTGCCCCCTGATATTTGATCTGCAACCTTAGTCTTAAAACAGACTTCTATTCTATAGCTTATAAAGTACCTACATTTCATGTTGACAATATCTGTGAATTATTTGTTATTACTAGATCCATTGCAGCCTGGTCATCCTGGAAAGGTGATTACCTCATGTGTGGTCCCTTCTCAACGTTTCATTTGCCTCATGTTGAGGTTTTTGAGTTTTTCCTTGCCCTCATGTAGGTCTTAGATCAGGGGATGGTGTAATAATAGTCTGTAGTTTGGAATTATCTGTGGTCTGTGCAGCCCTTTGAGACTCATTGTGATTAGGGGTGTCACAAATAAACATGATTTGACTTGAAAATAAACCAAATCATATTATCTAGAAACTGGTCAATTATTTTGTGGAATATAATAGATTTAAATTAGCTACCATGTGCTAAATAAGACCATTTTCTTTATTTAAGTGTATTTTATTTAATTTGAAGACTTTTTAATTGTTGTTGTTTTTAAGAAAATGTCTAAAAAATAGGCACATACATGAAATAAGTAAAACTCTTTTTTTATTGCACCAGGTAGATCTTCAAAAAAATGTTTGTTTATTTGGAAGCTAGTAGATAATTATGCTGAGTACTTTCTTGCAAAATCACTTTAAAAAAAATTAGTAAAGTTAGCTCCCGCTTGCTAAATACGATATTTGCTCATTTAAAGTAAATGCATTTTAAATGTTTTTGTTTTTGTTCTAAAAAAAAGAAAATGTTTTCTTAAAAATGTATCTCATCTAGCACATGAAGGGCTGAGGTAATGGACAAATTTATTGGCTGTGTCTTTCCCGTGAGACTTTTTCCTGCTTTGGTCCTCAATCCAAACCTACGTCTGTGCGAAATATTGCCAAGAATCATCACACATACTTTAGTAAACCAGCGGACGTTGCCGGGCTCCTATAATTAAGCAGGAGCTGAGAGTTGCTGTCTCCTCCCTGAAATCCTGCTTCGGAAGGCCGTGAACATACTGCACAGCATGCTCATTGCAGCTATTAATAAAGACATCATTTTTGATTCAAAACAATCTGCACTCATTATATTATATATTTTTGTTTTGCAGGTTAACAGTTGTTTTAATACTGTGCTATTGAGTTCATCTTGGATATCAGTTTGAATTATTTATTGATTTTATTGTCATGAACCGGAACAGGATCAGGACCCAAATGCATGACGTTTCTCACACAAGGCTTTTATTTTACGGGAAATGGGACAGTCATGCACGTTAGGCAGCAGTCTGGTGAGGAATGACAGGGAGCCAGAGGCCGACGAGATCGATACCAATTGCCCGAGCAGATTCGGACAGCTGGGGTCGATACTGGACAGGACGGGACAGACAGGATTGATATCAGAACGGGATATCGAAATTAAACAGAACAAACTAGATGGGAACGAAACTGGAAACAGATATTAAACAGGACAAAATAAACGGGAACAATACCGTACAGGAAATACCAACAGGAAACAGGACCGAGTCAAAACCCACGTCTTGCGGGTCAGAGGTTTGTTGACGGACTGACAAAGGAAGAGTGAGAGCACTGAGCTTAGATGGACGGAAAGACAATCTGTCAACAAGCCGCAGCTGGCGCCACACGTGCGGGGCCAATTGGGCGCCATGGCAACCATGACATTTATCTCATTTCAGTACCATATGGTTTGACATGGCCAGTCAAAAATGTCTATAGTTTGAGAATTTGTATTTGAGTTTGGAATTTCAGATGCACTTTAAATTGTTTCTGTTGGTTAATAAAGCTTATTTTTGTTGTAAGTTGCTCCTATTTTTTTATTCTTCTCTTTAACACTGATTAGATAGATAGATAGATAGATAGATAGATAGATAGATAGATAGATAGATAGATAGATACTTTATTCATCCCCGAAGGGAAATTCACTTTTCCAGCAGCATCCCTGAGCTGAGAACAATCAAAAATAACACGGGAGCTGCTGGAGTGGCTGCCATTCGTGACGGCGCCGGAGAAACGATTCAATTTGAATCATGTACAAACAAACAAACAATTGAATCATGTACAAGAAACGATTCAATTTGAATCATGTACAAACAAACAAACAATTGAATCATGTACAAACAAACAAACAAAATATTTATGTTTCCATAAGTGGAGTGTTAATAAAATGGGGGGAAAATAATTTCTGATACTGATATAACCAGGTAAAACTAATTTTAAGTTACCTAGTATAGTGTTATGCGGAGGGGTGGGCAGCACGGCGGCGCAGTGGTTAGCGCATGTGCGGCACAGGTCATGTCTTGGGAACCTCCTGCGTGGGTTCAAATTCAGCTCCAGACTTCCTGTGCGGAGTTTGTATGTTCTCCCCGTGCTTGCGTGGGTTTCCTCCGGGCACTCCGGTTTCCTCCCACATTCCAAAAACATGCATTTCAGGTGAATTGGCCGGTCCAAATTGTCCCTAGGTGTGAATGAGCGAGTGAGTTGTCTGTCCCCGTGTTCCCTGGGATTGGCTGGCAACCAGTTCAGGGTGTCCCCTGCCCACTGCCCGATGATTGCTGGGATGGGCTCCAGCACCCTCGTGACCCTACTGAGGATAAGCGGTGCAGCTAATGAGATGAGGTGAGATATATGAACACAAAATATTTACACAATAAAGTGTGGGCATGTTTCTCCTTTCTTCCTCCCTTTTCGCTCTTTCTCTTTTTCTATATCGCTTTATCTCTCTTTGTCACTTTATTTCGATATTTTTTTTCTCTTTCCCTCACTATCTTTCTCTCTTTTTTCCCATACTCTTTTTTTTTATTTTTTAGTTATATTGCTGAAATGTTACTGGATTAGAACTTGAGGTTGTTTTTTGTTTTTTTTTGTGCGAAATCCTGTAGTTCTAAGTGCAATTCTCTCCGGAACGCCTTGTAACATCTCTTGTACTGATTTTGTGATCTTCCTCCCTTAGATCTCTCGCCCAATTTTTCTTGTTGCTCGCAGCAAGTGTTTGTATCTCGCTTTGGTCTCGCTCATCGTAGTTTCCTGATCAATACGTTGCTATTCCCGTTAGTTTTTCACAGTCCTTTACATCTATACTCGTTTCCTTTTTGATCATTTTTATCATGTTTTGAGATACAGCCATTTCTTTTATATTTCTTTTGTCATAAAAGTTTATTTGTTTTATTTGTCTATCTGTTTCTGGCACCTGTTACATTTTCTAGCCCAAGAGCAAAATGATTTATGTACACTGCAAAGAAAATAAGTACTTTAACACCCTGCTATTTTCCCCACTAAGACATCGTGGAGGATCTGAAATTTTCATCGTAGGTCCATTTTCACTGTGAGAGAGATAAACTAAAAAGAAAAATCCAGAAATCAAAATGCATGATTTTCTTTTGTGTGATGTAGCTGCAAATAAGTATTTGAAGACCTGTGTATCAGCTAGAATTCTGACCCTGAAAGACCTGTTAGTCTGCCCATTAGAAGTCCACCTGCACTCCATGCAATCCTGAATCAGATGCACCTCTTTGAGGTCTTGGGCAGCATAAAGACACCTGTCCATCCCATACAATCAGTAAGACTTTACCTTGTAAGATGGCGGGACCAAAGAGCAGTCCAAAGACAAAATTGTACACCTCCACATGGCTAGAAAAGCATACTGAGCAATTGCCAAGCACTAGTGCAGATCACTTTTTAGTGGACAAAATGAGGGAAAAAAAGAGCCAATAGGCCCGACAAAAATGTGCTCTGCTGGTCCACGATTTCAGCATTAAGCGATCGGGGATAATGGATTTCAGCCAAAGGAACGCAGTGCACTTTTTGTTGGGCAGATAAGCAAAAAAAGAACTGCAGGCCCAGCAAGAAACTCGCTCTACTGGCCTCTGCATGCAGCAATTTGTGATCTGAGATAATGGATTGCGGAATATTTTCCAGCCCGTGATACCCAAAAGTACGAAGCAAGAGTTAAGAAATGCATATCGAACTAGTAGCCCTTCGCACTAATCAGGAACAGAAAAAGAAGCTCTCAGTTTCAAAAAGGTTCCTGACCCATTATCTATTTTGGCTACGACCAGAAACATTTCCAATCTTTTTTGTACTCTCTGCGGTACATTAAAAATAATTGCCACTCTATCCGCCCTGACAAAAAAAAATGAGGGCACGTAGGAGGACCAGCTATTTTCACATCTCATTCCTGTCATGTATTAGCGAGGTTTCTCACTCATCTGTGTCACAATTACCCCGGAAAATGTGTATTTCCTGGGCATCGAAATCTCCCGGATTCAAACATCTGATGCTCATGTTCACAATAATTTAGTCATAAAGGTGTAATAATATAATCATGATGAGAGTCGTCATGTATTAGTAAAGCAGGGACGACAAGTGGCTTGGGACACTGTCAAAATCAGCGCGTCGTTTCATGAAAGGAAAGCTAGCGCTCTCTTGGAGTCAGTGCACGTTTTCCTAATTACGCCTAATGAGTGTAATCCTTTTCATATCGTTGATCTTATCCCATTGAATGTTCGTATCGGGCTGCGCCATCGCCACCGTGTCCTGCCGATAAAGCTCAAAGACATGTTGCAAGGATCTTAGATAACACCGAAAAAAACAAAGGACCTAATTACATTTTTAACACTGTTTCGGCTGCAGTGGCACGTGCAAGGTTTGTAACACAACGATAGGATTGTTTGATAAAATGAGTACCATAATCCTAACACTTTTTCGGGTGACGATAATATGCGAACACGTGCATGCTATCTAGTTAAAATATGCAAAGCTAGCATTTGTTCGGCTAGAAATTACATAGTAAATAGCCACAGTATCCAAACGACTGCATGGGGATTATTGAACTTAAAAAGATGAGCACCTGCTGAAAAAAATGATCATCATTTGGAAATAAAATGATTAACTGCTAGATGAAATATTCATCAGCTGGAAAAGATGAGCATCCGCTGGAAGAAATGAGCATCCACTGGGGAATAAACTAGCATCTGTTGGAAATGAATGTGTATCCGCGAGAAAAAATGAGCATCTGCTGGAAAAAATTAAGCATCCCCTAGAAAATAACGAGGATCTTCTAGAAAAAATGAGCATCTGCTGAAAAAAATGATATTCAGTTGGAAATAAACTGAGAAACTGCTAGATGAAATATGCATCAGCTGGAAAAGATGAGCATCCGCTGGAAGAAATGAACATCCCCTGTGGAAAAAACTAGCATCCGTTGGAAAAAAATGTGTATCTGCTCTAAAAAATGTGCATCTGCTCTAAAAAAAATGATAATCAGTTGGAAATAAAATGAGCAACTCCTAGATGAAATAAGCATCAGCTGTAAAAGATGAGCATCCGCTGGAAGAAATGAGCATCCACTGGGGAAAATTCTAGAATCCGTTGGAAATAAATGTATCCCCGCGAGAAAAAAATGAGCATCTGCTGGAAAAAATTAAGGATCCCTTAGAATAGAACGAGCATCTTCTAGAAAAAATGAGCATCTGCTGAAAAAAAATTATCGTCAGTTGATGAGTAACTGATAGATGAAATATGCATCAGCTGGAAACGATGAGCATCCGCTAGAAGAAATGAGCATCCATTAGGGAAAAAAAACTAGCATCCGTTGGAAATAAATGTGTATCTGCGAGAAAAAAATGAGCATCTGCAGTAAAAAATAAGCATCCCCTAGAAAATAACGAGCACCTTCTGGAAAAAATGAGCATCCGCTAAAGCAAACAAAAATAATCTGAGGAAAAGAAAAGAGAATCAGCTGAAAAAAATGATCATCCACTAGGAAAAAAAATGAGCATCCGGTGGAAAAAAAAATTATCATCAGTTGGATAAAATATGCATCAGCTGGAAAAGATGAGCATCTGCTGGAAGAAATGAGTATCCACTAGGAAAAAAAAAATAAAACTCGCTGGAAAAGCAAACAACTCCTAAAAAATAATTTGCATTTTCTGTAAAAAAATGATCATCTTCTAAAGCAAAGAGAAGCATCTACTGGAGAAAAATGAAAATCTGCAAGAAACAAAAGACCATCGGCTGAAAAAAAATGATCATCCACTGAGAAAAAAATGAGCATCCACTGGAAAATAACAACTTATCATTTTATCACGTGGTTACTATGTTATTACAGGGTTAATTATTGGAAGAAGACTCAGTCAACACCTAAAAATGTTACTAGAAAATCACAATCACCCAACACTGGTGAGCTATTTTCATAACAGTTTCACTGGCACCTCAGCGGTCATTAAGGGGCTCCCTTAAGCCCGCGGGCATCACATTGGCAACCCCTGTGCTAGAGTATAAAAAGCATCCAGTGAGGAAAAAAATGAGCATCTGCTGGAAAAAAAATGAATTTGTGCTTGAAAAATTAGCAACTGCTGGAAAAAATGAGTGCTTACTAGTAAAAATAAGCATCTTCTAAAAGAAAAAAAAGCATTTTCTAAAAGAAATAAGCATTTGCTGTAAAAAATGAGCATCTTCTGCCGATGGTTCTAATTTGGGTGTTACTTGTACCTTCAAAAAGTTTAGTATCGCCACGATCAGGGTTGGGTAGGGTTACTTTAACTTGATTACTTTCAAATACTTTTGGATTACTCCAATACCAAATATGTTAATAAAAGACAAAAGAAACTGAATATGAATAAAATTACTCACTTTTTTTGTGCAGGCTTGGGGAGTAACGGAATACACGGAACGGCAAAAATGATGTTGGCAAGCTGTTTGGATTTCTTTTCATTTTGTTTCTGTCGCATTTTATGTTAGTTTTGCCGGAGATCAAAGAGATCAAAGCCAGGAGAGAAAGCTTACCACGTGTTGTGAGTCATCATTTTATTCATATTTAGTTTATTTAGTCTTTTATTAGCATATTTGGTATTGGAGTACCGTAAATTCCGGACTATAGAGCGCACCTGATTATAAGCCGCACCCACCACATTTTAAGAGGAAAACCGATTTTGTACATACACAAGCCGCACCTGTATATAAGCCGCATGCGCATTTAAACATGTAACCCAAACACAAAATTAACCCAAACCCGACTTCAAGTCCTGCGATTGAAACTAACTGTCCTTCGTTAAAGTCCACAGTCCAAAAATCACAGCTGGCAAAATGAACGGAAAATGATATCGGTACTTAAGGTTTGATGCAGACCTGCATAGTCCAGGTCCCGTTGAAAGTAATCCAAGAAAAAAAGTGTATATTCTTTCCTTGTCTGTCCCTCACCTTTAGCGGTACCCACTTAAACTCGGCAGCCCGCGTTTGTTCCGCCCCTCATTTTTCGTTCATCCGTGCAAAACATATCAGAATAAGTGTCTAAAATAAATACAAATAAATACATTACAAAAATTACAGTTGCAAATCCATATTATACATGGGTTACACATATTTACAAAGAAAGACGGTACACCAAGAGTTTTCAAAGCTTTAATAATAATAATATAGCTTTGACAGGGCAGTTAATGGTAGCAACACTCGAGCGCCGCTAGCGGCCGTTAGAAAAAATCCATAAATTGGCCGCACCACTGAATAAGCCGCAGGGTTGAAAGTTAGGGAAAAAAGTAGCGGCTTATAGTCCGATATTTACGGTAATCCAAAAGTGATGAAAGTAATCAAGTTAAAGTAACCCTACCCAACCCTGGCCACGATACAATCGATACTCGCCCATCCCTGATTTGCACTCAAAGGACCTAGCATCAGACTGTGTTTGTGATTAGCGCTAGCCAAAAAAAAGAACATTTTCCGTGTTCCGAGTCGGCGGCTGCAGCTGGAGCGCGTTAGCGCCGCTTGCTGCTCTGATTACGATAATTTCTTCTAATCAGAAGCAAGAAAAATCATCTCGCTGCAATATGCCGGAACAAACGGCCGCGCAAGCTAGTTAGCATATCGTCGGGAAGAAAATTTAACGACGCTTGCCTTGATTCCTCACCGAACATTGCATTTTTGTTCTTTTTCTTCAGAAACATTGAAAAGTAACAGCTATGCATCAGAGCGTTTATATGGGTCCTAAATCTCCTCTGGGTCATAAATCTTAGAGAGGCTCCGGCCTTTGGGGAAGAGCCCTCATTATGATAGCGCCCCCTCCCTTCCCAGACGAACATTCACAGAGAACCACTGACTTGTTTGGATGACCACAGCCATCGTTGCCGCCGGCCAATCACGAGGGTGTATTAATGATTAACGAGTACGGGGGCGGAGTTGCAACCTCAGGATTCATCAGGGTGTACCGATAATTTCTTGAAGTTATCTCTGTATTATTTGTGATTGCAACATCCTTTGCTGTCTGGTAATCCTGAACAGGGGATGCCACATGGGCGGTCCCTTCTCAAAGTTTCTTCATTTTCCTCATGTTGGGGTTTTCGAGTTTTTCCTTGCCCACATGTTGGTTCCAGATCAGGAGATGGTGTAATAATAGTCTGAAAAAATAGTCTGTGTAATAACCTGTGAAGCCCTTTGAGACTCTTTGTGATTAAGGGCTATACAAATAAAAATGACTTGACTTAACTTGATTTAATGCAAGCGTGGGCAAACTATGGCCCGCGGGCCACATCAGGCTTTTTTATCCGGCCCGCCAAACGAAAATGCTCAAAATATAATGACAATGTATAAAACCAAACTTTTTGTGTCAATACTGTGGAAATGATAACCTTTATCTTCTTAGTTCCTTTATCTTTTTTGTTTTCTTTTATCCTCACTGTAAAATGTGAAACTGGAGTGCCACGTCCAATTTTGTTGTCACAATATGTTCAACCCATTTTGTAACAATGACAATAAAGGTATATTCTATTCTATTCTAATAAATAAAATGTTTGGGGTGCCAACTTTGCCCTATTGTGGCTTTGTGTGTCTACGACCAAACTAAAACTAGAGAAATACGACAAAAATACTACAGAATTACTGCAAAACTGAATATCAAATTTAGTGCTTAAAATCGGGACCTAATATATCATTTATCTTTCATTCTGAAAAGAAAAAAATACTTATAAATTACTACAAAAATACTACTATTGAAATACTACAAAAATACGACCATGGAAATTCTGCCAAAAATACTCCAGAAATACGACTTTGGAAATTCTTCAAAAATATTTGGACAGCAATACTAAAAAAATACTACAACAATAATACTTCTGTCAAAAATACTACAGCAGAAATATTTCAACAAGACACATATACACCTAAAGAAATACTGCAAAATTACAAAAAAAAATAATACTACTACAATACAAATACTACAAAAATACAAGTGCAGTAACACTACAACAACACTATTACAAATACTACAAAATGACTACTAAAATACAACATTAATGCTAAAAACTAAATACAGAATTTTGTGCTTCAAACAAGCACATAATATATGATTTTTCTTTAACTGAGCATTTTAAAAACACTTTGATGAAACAAATTTATTTAAAAACATAGATAACGAAATATAACACAATAGATGAAAAAAATGGATCGTCTCAAGGATTGTCCCCTAGGTCAAATTTCAAACCCAATGTGGCCCCCGACTCCCTGAAGTAAGGGGTCTGGATTATCTCAATGCTCCCATTGAAGCCATTATCTTACATTAAGATTATTATGCGTGTTAAAAATGAATGCATGAATGGTTTCTCTTGCCATATACCACTGTCTTATTAATTTCCCAAAAACTCCATTCTCTAATTTTGGGACTTTATAAAAGAAAAACTGCCAGGTCAAATTGAACCAAATATTGGGTCTAAGAGTCAGGTTATTTCTGTTCAGCTTTTGGGATTGGTAAAAACTAATGGTGGGATCTGAATCATGAAGGGGTCTGAAATTGTCGTCGTAGATCCATGTCCACTGTGAGAGAGATAAACTAAAAAGAAAAATCCAGAAATCGCAGGGCATGATTTTTTTAACAATTTATTTGTATGATAGAGCTGCAAATAAGTATTTGAACGTATTTGAAAGTATTTGTGCATCATCTAGAATTCTGACCCTGAAAGACCTGTTAGTCTGCCCATTAGAAGTCCACCTGCAGATGTACCTGTTAAAGGCCGTAAGCTGCATAAAGACACCTCTCCACCCCATACAATCAGTCAGACTTTAACTTGTAACATGGTGAAGATCAAAGAGCTGTCCAAAGACACCAGAAAAAAATTGTACACCTCCACAAGGCTGGAAAGGGCTACGGAGCAATTGCCAAGCAGCTTGGTGAAAAAAGGTCCACTGTTGGAGCAATCATTAGAAAATGGAAGAAGCTAAACATGGCAGGAAATCTCAATCGGAGTGGAGTGCCATGCACGATATCACCCCGTGGGGTCTCAATGATTCTAATAAATGTAAGGAATCAGTCCGAACTAGACGACAGGAGTTGGTCAATGGCCGGAAAAGATCTGGGACTATCGTTTCCAAGGTAACTGTGATACAGTAGAATCGTGGGGGAAGGTTTTGTGGTCAGATGAGACCGAAATAGAACTTTTTGTTCATAATCAAACGTGTTTGGAGGAATAAGTATGAAGAGTACAATCCGAAGAACACCATTCCTACTCTGAAGCATGGTTGTGGTAGCATCATGCTTTGGGGGTATTTTTCTGCACATGGGACAGGACGAGTGCACTGCATTAAAGAGAGGATGACTGGGGCCATGTATTGTGAGATTTTGGGGAACAACCTCCTTCCCTGAGTCAGAGCATTGAAGATGGGTCGTGGTTGGGTCTTTCAATATGACAACGACCCCAAGCACACAGCCAGGAAAACCAAGGAGTGGCTCCGTAAGAAGCATATCAAGGTTCTAGCATGGCCCAGCCAGTCTCCAGACCTGAACCCAATCCCAAGTTTTTCTGAACAAACGACACAATTCTTTTTCGGTCGAAAGACATTAACTGAGTTTATGTGGTTAAAAATTGAAAAAAATATTTTGAAGTGGTTACCAAATTATGCTATTTAGTTTTTTTTATTTTGGGTTGTTTTGTATGATAAGACATAGTTCCGGCGATTCTTTTGGGGGTTCTGAGGTGATTAAAACAAGGACCTGAACATGACTCGTTTTATTTCTATTATTATTTTCAAAAGGAATATGAAATTTAAATTTAAATTAAAATGGCCTATATATTTTTTTTCTTCTTCAATTAGTTAATTTTAGTATTCTTTATTTTGTTTTTTTTTAATGACCCAATTCATTTTTTCTCCATTTGAACTTCATTTTGTGCTTGGTTAGAATAAAAAGGCCAACGTTTTTCCTTTTATTTTAAACTAACAAGTACTTTGTTAGTTTAAAACCATTCCATTGTAGATTTTGCTTTATGTTTAGGGCGTTGTCCTGCTGACAGGTGAACCTACACCCCATTCTCAGGTCAGATTTTCTGTCAGAATAGCTCTAAATTTTCAGAATAGCCCTTCATCCTCCCATCAACTTTAACGATCTTCACAGTCCCTGCTTAAAAAAAGCAACCCTAAAGCATGATGCTACCACCACCATGTTTGACAGTGAGAATGGTGTTTTCAGGGTGACGTGCAGTGTTACTTTTATGCCAAACCGAACGCTTTGCATTTAGCCAGTAAAGTTAAATTTTGGTCTGAGAGCAGATTGTTCCACCTGATTAGTCTGCTCCATGTTTAGAGTCGGTCAGGTCATGGTAGGTTTGCAGTGGTTTTATGCTCTCACCATTTTGATCTCATTGCATTTAGGTCGACATTGGATCTTCAGAAGTCACCAAGAAATTTTTGAAGTCAGCATGCTAGACCGAGAGACCACCTACTTTTCAGTTTTTTCGTTGTAAATATAAAATGTGGAAATAATTTGGTTTCACTTTACGATTGTGTCACACATGTTGTTGATTCTAAGAAAATATTTTCTGTTTTTTTTAGCTTTGAGAAAAATAAGAAAGCCTGAAATGTGTCGATATGACAAAAAGTGATCGGGAGCACAGTACTTTCGCTAGGCACTGTAATCCAAATTAATATTATTGGTAAAGTTGTTGACTTACATTTGAAGATTCTGTTTTGGTTGTCTCGGCCAGCACCCGATCCGTCGCAGCCGTCTTCATCATCGCAGTCGCCGCTGAAACCTCCTTCCGAGTCTCCGCTTCCCGTTTCGATTTGGTCCAACGTTCCCAGTTTAGGAATCGATTTTCCTTGCAGCAACTAAGTCATAGAAACCGAGTGATTCTTGTTAGGACCTGGTTGATTCTCTGTTTGGAGCAATGTCATGTCAGGATCTACACCCCACCAAGAAAACCGAATGGAAGACTACAAATTTATAAATTAGGCACAGTGTTTTTACACCTTTTACATGGCCAGATTCAAGCACTTTTTTAAGGACTTTCAAATCCAATTTTCCAATTTCTCCAGTTCCATAACAGACTCATACACATTTCATAGTGCCCTATTCAGGTGTCGCATGCACCTGTCCTCTTGGGCGTGACCAGTGTTCCCTCTAAGCTGCGCGCGTACTCTCACAAGAAAATCTAGCCAGCGCACAAAAATGAGGGCTCAAAATTACTAATTAAGAAGCGACTTAAGTCAAAGTTACAGTGCATGAAGGTAAAAATATACGGGTTCCCCTGACGTTGTGTCATAAATGCGGTATTTTGAAGTCGAGTCGAAGTAGAAAGAAGTTGAGTAAAGTTAGTACAGTTTGTCGAGAACCGGCTTCTTCGGCTCGGCTCACAAAAGGAACCGGCTCTTTCGGGTCCTAAACGGCTCTTCAGGTTGTTTTTGCTTCTTTAATCCCAACATGACCAAATATTATGTAAAATTGTGCACAAAATGACTTAAAGGAAGGGGGGAATAGAACTTAAGAGAAAAAAATACCAAAATGAAAAAGTAGTGAAAAGCTGAGATAGAAAGAAACAAAAGGAAGAGAAAAAAGAAGGAAAAATTTAGAAAAAAAAACGGAAAAAAAGAAAAGAAAGAAATGAAGAAAAAAAAGCAAATAAAGAAAAAAAAGAAAAAAGTAACAGCTCGGAAAAAATAAACACAATGAGATTTGTTTTAAAGGATTTTTTTTTTAAAAGTGGAAAAAAACACGTAAAAAAGAAGAAAAAGTTTGTGCATTCAAATAATTTCCAATTATATCATGTGAATCTTGTTGCCAACATCGTACTTCCACTAAAAATGAGATTGAATACAGTTCTGTATCTTACAACCGACTAAATAAGCCCCCCAAAATGTTAATATTATGCGACAAAATACATCAGGAAATAAATGGATATAAAATAAATGGATATCTTGAGAAATAATTGATTAATTATCTTGCCACACTTGGGATTATAGTTGCTCACTGTTGTTTCAAGCATTGCTCACCGACTTTGTGTGAACGCTCAGACCCGTGGAAAATTAGAGGGAACATTGGGCGTGACCCATAGGAGGTGATGACGCTTCATAGGACATTGCTATACAGAACTATAATCAGCTGCCGTTAAACACGAAGGAAGAAAATGCAATGGCAAAGCGAAGCATCCAGAGAGCAGTGTCAGAGTCCTTTTCAAGCAGACTTGTTTTGAAACACGGCAACAATTTTGATCATTTACAAACACTTCACCCAAACTTCAATCACTTTTCAATCCTTGAAAACACATTAATTAAAAGCCTTTTCATGGATTTGAAAACCCCGTCCATTTGGGTGCGACGGAAGTGGGTGATGACGCTTCACATGACAATGTCGTACAAACTAATGTCGGCTGCTGTTAATAACCAGAGAGGAAGAAATGCAATCGCAAAGCGAAGCCACAAGAGCATGCACGTTGACGTCATTTCTAAGCACCCTTGTTTGATTTTTCTTCATTTAATGTGTTGTCTATTGAGTAAACATGGCAACAATTTCAAGCATTTACAAGCACTTTAGCCCAAATTCCTGCCCTTTTCAAACCTTGAAAACACAACATGAAAATCCAAGCACCCATACAAACCCTGTCAGCGAGATAAAATGCTTTTTCCACATCAACAACAGTTGAGTGCAAAAAAATTGTCTGTATCTTGGCACAGAAACGGTGGTGACAGGCTCAACTCCATCAGAGGAAACAATTTGGCAGCTATGACAATGCAAAGACTAACAGCTGCACTGGAAGATGGCGAAGACGGTGTCAACCATTTACCGCAGCTAGCATAATTTTTTCATTGTTTTTCTCCGTTTAAGGAGAGAACCCATCTACCCCGACGACAGCGCTGTTGAGATGATCATTTGAGGCTAACAAGCCACCGCTTTCTTTGCTAAATTTTAACCAATGTAGCTTCGAATCATGCTTTTTTTTTTCTTTTTTTTTTTCTGTTCCGGCACTAAGGAACATAGCAGGCTGCTCTTCTCCACAAAGCATGCGATCTAAATACAAAACACTGCGGTGATGTCTGTAAACATTTATGATGCCCTTCCCGAGAAATTAGTTTTTGCCGCTATTATTCATGTAAAACATAACAGGAGCAAAACTGGAAGTTTGATTGTAACACAAAATTTTAACCTTTTTACCCACAAATCATGTGCTCAACTTATACATCCGAATTGAACCGATGTGGAAGTTATCTATCAAAAAGGCTACAGTGTCACAGACCAGAACGGACACAGGACTCAATTGCATGCGTTTCTCGGATTTTATTGAAAGGGAGTGAGAGTAAGGCTTGCTTGATTGCTTGATCCGAAGACTGGCGGAGAGCGGGATCGAGCAAGGCGGGGGTGACACTTCCGTGTCGGAAGAAGGCAGGCGGGAATGGCACATCGTTTGACCAGGGCTTCGAGATCAGAGGCGATGTCGAGTTCGTAATAGTAGTCGTAGGCAGACGGCAGGCAAAACAGGCGTAGTCAGGTTCGGAAACAGGTCGAAAAACGGGAATCAGGCAGGAAACACGTTTTAACAGGGATGAAGTCGGACGGGAACGCTCACTGAGTGAAACAGAACAGCTCGCAACGATCTGACAAAGTTTGAACTGAAGTCGGGGGCTTAAGAAGGATGTGGCCACCAATCAGCTTGTCCGGGCTGTTGGCGCCAATCAAGCTGCCACAGGTGTTCCAAATGGGGCAATTATGACATACACTTCTCTTACTGTATCATCGGCGACAATGTCAGGTCGCTAAAGTTTCCTTTAATCCTCAAGGAACAATAACAAACGAATGCATTTTGCTACATTAACGCAGAAACCATCACTGACAACAACACACAAAAAAGTCAGTGTTGCAATCTGGCACTATTCTCCACAATGGTTTCCCTGATACTGTCGTATACAAATAATGGGCTTAAATTTTATGCAACACAGTCGTCTTTCGTGGTTTTTTTCGGCACAGTATTAAATATGTGCTCATCTTTGTAATCGCCATCTTGAATGGTCACATGATCCAAAAACAAACAATGTAAAAGACTCAGAGCAGAACTAAAAACAAGGCAGCTGCAAACAATGTCTGATGTCAGAGGCACGGCACCATTCTGCAGCCAAAGACATGGATGCCAAATTCTCCCACACAGTTTGCGCCGGCCTCAAAATATGGTGCAATTTGTTAAAAAGACAAAATTAAGCTTTGTTCTTAAATTCGAGCATGTGGCTTTTCATCAGGTGTGCTCTGTAGTCTGGAATTAATGGTACAGAGGCTCCCCTCCTCTCGACTTACGAAAAACGGTAGATACGAACATTTTTTTGGGGATGTCGAAAAATATCTGGACATTGCTCTAAGTTAGATTCCGTATTGTGTGCACCTTTTTCCGAGTACAGGACATTACTGTAGTGCTTCTTTCCACCGCTACTGGCGTGTGGCGCTGTGAGAGGTCACCCAGCATCCACCCCGAAGAAGAAATCCGCTTCCTCTTCTTAGTTTGTGTGCAAACATTCTATACTGTATCTCCAGCGCGCTAAGAACGTTGACATTTATATTGTTTAATATCTCGTGCATCCTTTCAATATGGTCGGTTAAAAGTGTTGTTCTTTTTTCTACATTTAAAAATGTATGATTATTCTTTATGTAGTTGGTGATAGGAATGAGTGGAAATGTGTTGTGGAGGGATAGTGGGATGTTTGGACGCGTTCTAATGGATTGGCAGGGCGCCTGTATTAATGCGGCAGGGATAAACCAGTGAAAGCTGTCGGGCTCTACTGTTGAACAGAAGAATGTGTTGTGTCACCCTGTCCCGAGTCACATGGCCGCTTTCTTGTGTCCCGTTTCATCTGGAGGGACCAAACCATGACCAACTTGGGTGCCGAGGTGCTTAACTTGTTTGGGTGTTTGGGCATTTGGGCTGGCCATGGTCCAAAACATTTTTTTGTGTGTTGTTTTTTTGCTACTTTTCCCCTTTTTTAAAATTGTCTCTGTTTTTGTATGTGTTTGTCTTGCTGCCGGTCACCCTGCTTAAGGGATATGACAAGGGTAGATTGATAGATTCTTTTTGTATTCTTTTTAATTTCCCAGAATATTGAAAACACGTGACATAAACCATTTGGAGCAGAACTGATAATGGCACAGGTGAAAATTAAGTCAGGTTTGCGGGGGCAAGGTGCAGTTGGCGCTCTGCAGCCAAACAGGTCAACACCAAGTTCCTCAAGCAATTGGCGCAGAGCGTGCAAGTGCAAAATGTAAAAAACGGAGGCAAAATGAGTTTAGTTTTTTGTTTTTTTGTTGTTTTTTTTTGTCCCTGTTTGCCCTGCAACTGGCTGTCAACCAGTTCAGGCTGTCCCCTGCCCACTGCCCAGAGATAGCTAGGATTGGCTCCAGCAACCCTACTGAGGATAAGTGCTGCAGATAATGGATGGATGGATGGATGGATGGATGGATGGATGGATGGATGGATGGATGGATGGATGGATGGATGGATGGATGGATGGATGGATGGATGCATGGACGGATGGATGCATGGATGCATGGACGGATGGATGTGTAAGCCTGCAACCTGGTACAGCTTTTACCAAGACAAAATTGAGTTTCCTTCTTAAATTTCAGCATGCGGCTTATAATCAGGTATGCTCTATAGTCCACAATTTACAGTATATTCAATACACTTTGATGGAAGTAACTTTATAGAATTTGACTGTTGCAAATAATTCATTTTTTTTTTTAAATAATTTGTTTTTTTTAAATGCAGTTTTATATCCACCAGTCGAAAAGTAATCCCTACATAGAAAAACATCCCGGAAATGCGCGTGCACGATATACATGGGCAGCACCTCGGACCACATCACCGCCATCTGTAAACAGCAGGGAGGCAGAGGTGAAGGGGCCCCAGGGGGCCACAAAATGACCATATTTGCCTGTCAGAGGTGAAAAGCGTCAGGATGATCCTGGGACACACCCCATCATTTTGCATTTTCTTCAGCTCGGCAGGGGGCTGACAGGGTGTTTATTAGGACGGCGCGGGGGGCGGGGACACCAAAAGTCTCACAATATGGCCGTGCGAGTGCAAATTAAAAAAAAAACTTTGAAGGAAATGCTGCTCAAACTTTTTTTCATAACATTTTGTCATTGAATATATTTTGTACAAGTCACATCTTGAAAAATAAATACATTATGAAAAAGTATATATTTATGTTATACATATAAAATAATATTTATTATAAATTGAAAGAATATATGATTTAATATGTATATTTATTGATATTTAATTTATTATCTAAAAAATAAATTAAGATTTAACACATTATGAATAACTTTCTAACTGAAAGGAATAGCAAAATAGCCAATTAGTGTCCATTTTAGTTCATGTTGAATATTAGCTGACCTATTCTAATATATTTTTCAAATTATATCATAGGAAAAAGGAAAATATAATCCTTAAATGAGCAAGAATGTCATATCATTTACGTTATTTTAAATCTCATTTTACAATATTTACTAAATTTTTGACCTATTTTTTATCCTTCAAATAACATAATCGATTTAATTTTGTAACGAAAAAGCGCGATGCGCGCTTGTTTTTCGTCTACTCTGCCCTTTCCTCTCTCTACTTTTCCCGCGACCTTGACGAGCGACCTCTACTTCGCCCGAACCCCGACGCAAAACCGTGGTCGAAGAAGAATCAGAAAACGGGGACAGAGACTCAAAACTGTTGACCAATTCATCAACCGACCCGAATGTCATCATCTCCCACATCGTCAACGTTCTTTTATCCCCCAGCCGAATTATTTTCACACCGTCCAGCCGCGGATGGGAAAGCGTTTTCCGTCATGGCGTCTCTCAATCATCATCAGGACCGGGCGGCCTCTGAATTATTCACCAGTCATTGATGTGCTGGTTGACCAGCAGTTTTCCTTCTGAATTATTCATTCCTCGCCCTCTTGCGCAAGATTAACAGCCGGAATGCTTTCGCTCTTTATTTGTCGCAGGTCACAAAGTGAACATTCCTGACGGACTTGAGAGTGTGGGACCTCTACAGGCCGTATGTAGAAATAAATGGATCAATAAGTACCTACAATTTATGTCGTATACAGTCCCTTGCAGAAGTATCGGTCCCCCAAGAACCTATTGTCATAATTCAGGCTTCAAATTTATGGATGAAAACATCCCAAAGATTTTCTAAGAATCAACAACATGGGAGACACAAAACCAAATGTATTCAACATTTTATAGTGTGCTAACAAATATAGAATTGAAAAGTATACGTTGCAAAAATGCTCGCCCCCTTTAAGTTAATATATTGTACAACCTTCTCAAGTCTAAGTTTTGCACATTCTTCCTTACAAAACAGCTCAACTTCCTTAGAGGGACAATGTCTTATATGTAGCGCCTCCTCCAGGTACAAAATATCTTCGTTCAGTACATGTGAAAATACATGAACTATCATACTAGACTTCATTTTTATAAATATTAATTGGTTATTGATTCCAAACCTAGTAGACACTACAATGTTTGTCTGACATCTTGCTGCTATGCTGTGCTCATTTGCAGGGTTGGGTAGGGTTACTTTAACTGGATTACTTTCAATTACTTTTGGATTACTCCAATATCAAATATGCTAATAAAAGACAAAAGAAACTAAATATGAATAAAATGATGACTCACAACACGTGGTAAGCTTTCTCTCCTGGCTTTGATCTCTTTGATCTCCGGCAAAACTAACATAAAATGCAACAGAAACAAAATGAAAATAAATCCAAACAGCTTGCCAACATCATTTTTTGCCGTTCCATTCCGTTACTCCCCAAGCCTGCACAAAATTTAGTAATTTTTTTCATATTTAGTTTCCTTTGTCTTTTATTATCATATTTGGTATTAGAGTAATCCAAAAGTAATTGAAAGTAATCCAGTTAAAGTAACCCTATCCAACCCTGCATATTACACAATGTACCTTTGATAGTTCATGGTTATGGTTTGTGCACATCATTTTTCAGATATTTTCAAAAATGCTCTGTAGGATTCAGATGGACCTTAAATTGGCTATTCTAATATTTTTATATTGTTAGTTTTAAACCATTTCATTGTAGCTCTTTGTTTATGTTCGTTATCCGGTTGGAAGGTGAACCTGTACTCTATTCTCAGGTCTCTTGCAAACTTCAACAGATTTTCTGCTTGAATCATCTCCCTCTATCTTCCCATCAACTCTTAATAATTGTACCAGTCCCCCCTGAAGAAAAGCAACCCCAGTACCTGATACGACCACCACCACGTTTGACAGTGGGGATGGTGTTTTCAGGGTAATATACAGTGATGATCTGCATTGATCTGCATTTATATAGCGCTTTTCAAGTCAATGACTTCCCAAAGCGCTTTACAATGTGCTCCACATTTCCCAATAGCGGCCTTGTATTGCAGCCATGTAAGACGCTAACCTGCTTGTTGGGGGTGTTAGGGGTTCAGTGTCTTACCCAAGGACACTTCGACATGTAACACGAACGAGCAGGGATTCGAACTGGGATCCCTTGATCCCAAGACGAGCGCTCTACCTCCTGAGCTACTGCCGCCCCAGTGTTAGTCTTATGCCAAATCTAACGCTTTGCATTCAAGCCAAAAAGTTCAATTTTGGTCTCATCTGACCGGAACACCTTGGGCCAGGTGGTATTTGCATCTCCCATGTTGCATTGCGGGTCTTTTTATGGTATTCTTTGACAAAGGGCTTTCTTCTTCCCACTCTTCCGAAAGAACATCCAATGTGATCATGGGCCTCTTTGTTGCTTCTTGGTTTTCTCATTGTTTGGCCTAAAAGTTAACTCTAGAGGGATGGCCAGGTCTTGCTAGTTTCACAGTGGTTTTACGCTCTCTCCATTTTGATAGTATTGCTCACACGGTGTTCCAGGAAATGTGTAAATGTTGCAGAATCTTATCCCGTTCCTGCTTAAAATTTTCCACAACCTTATCCCATACCTGCCTGGCGTGTTATTTTGGTCTTTAATTTGTCTGTTCTCCAGTGTCTCCTTTCACAGGCCTCTGAGACCATCACAGAGCAGGTGCATTTGAACTGAGTCTTAATGACACACAAGTGCACTCCGTTTGTCATTGTTAGTCTTTTAAGTGACATTCGATCTTTCAGAAGTCATCAGGGAACTGGAGTTGTCAGATGGCTGAGCAGAGAGGACAGGGTGTCAATATTTTTGCAACACCTACTTTTCCGTTAATTCATTGTATATATAATATAAATGTTGAAATATTTTGGTTTTCACGATTGTGTCTCACATGTTGTTGACTTTTCTTAAAGCTGAAACCTGAAATGTGGCAATATAAAACTCCACTGCCGGTCAATGCTCTGATCAGCGGGATGAAGCTCTACAGTGAAAAAAACGGAGACCGGATGATGAAGGTGTTGTGTTCGAGTCAGAACAGGAGGCTTCTACTGGTAACCGCGGTAAGTGTACCTGTATCTGAATCAGAAAAACAGCCTGTGGAGAGGGATGGGCGCTACTAGGCTGTGCTTACCTAAGACACACCACAGGAAGTGGTGCCCTGACCACCCTGGCCAATGAGGGATCCGTTAAATGTACATTGGGAATTTTATTTCGGTATCTACTTGTCATTTATTCGGATTATTTCATGACTTTTGCCATGAACTTTGTCATGTAATTTGTTGTGTATTTATTTTATTTTGTTGTTTATTTTGTGATGTATTTTTTCCTGTTTTTTTCTTGAATTTTGTTCCTGTATTTATTTAATTTGAACATTTTTTTGTCAAAAAATACGTCACCTACGTATTTTATCATGAATTTTGTCCCTTTTTTTGTTTTTTATTTATTTCAGTATTGATTATATTGTCACGTATTTTGTTTTGTGTTTTGTTGTGTATTTATTAGATTTTGTAACCAATTTTGTTGTTTATTTTGTCATGTGTTTTTTTCTGTTTTCGTTGCCTTATTTTCTCCTGTTTTCTGACATTTTTTTTTTTGCATGGGTATTTAATTTTGTCATTTTTTTGTCATAAAGTTGGTCATGAATTTTGTGGTGTATCATCTTGTTTATTCATTACGGTATTTATTTTATTTTGACACTTTTCTGACGTTTATTTTTCTGTGAATTTTGGTGTTTATTTATTTCAGCGCTCATTTGATTTTGTAGGTAGGTACAGTGGAACCTCGGTTCTCGACCATAATCCGTTCCAGAACCCTGTTCGAGAACCGATTTGTTCAATCACCGAAATCATTTTTCCCATTAAAAATAATGTAAATCGTTTTAATCCGTTCCAAAACCCTGAATGTTTACCATGAATGTTTAACGTAAACATTAAGCTAATCCAGGCTAATCGTACGTTCGCGTTATCGTAATCTTCCGTATGAAAGATTACACTAACATGAACGTGTAAAAATTAAAAAATCAGGTCGTTTACAAGTCATTTAGCACCACAAGTGGCTAGCGCTTCATTGGAAAGGGGGCTCCGTTCCAACACCCTGAATTTTGGGCTCAGTTCCAACACCCTGAATGTTTACCTCGAATCATAAAGCTAACCCAGGCTAATCGTACGGTCGAACGTGTAAAAAAAAAAAGATAAAGAAAAGAATTATGAATAGGATTTCTTACCTTTGTGGTGGTCAGCAGACGGCGCATGCTGTATTCCCTAGCAAGATCGGAAACTCGCACACCTCTTTCATATTTAGCTATTATGTCTTTCTTAAAGGCAATAGTTGTACAAACAACTTTTCTTTTTTCACCTGTCCTGCTTGCACCGACCTTCTTCAGAGGCATAGTTAGGGGCTAGTTATTAAAAGCGAAAGCAAAAAGAGGCAAGTGCGCACGTGATAACAGTTGGTCACGAGGGGTGGGGGCGATCTACACGATCTACACCCGTACGCCGCTCAGCATCGCACTCTAGCGTACGCACTCAGGCATTACCGGCGTTCGAACTCCGATTTTTTGACCCAACAGTGAAGCAAGAATTTCTGGACATTTTTGGTCGAACTCCGATTTGTTCGAACTGAGAGGCGTTCGAAAACCGAGATTCCACTGTATTTATCTATGTATATGAATGCTTCCCTACTTACGAACGAGACGATCGTTCGTAGGTTGAACTTGTTTCTTCAGTGCTGTATTTTGTATGGAATGTATGTTTAAGGTTTATATAAGTATGTTTAAGGCTTGTATAAGTACCTATATTGTTTTGTACTAAAAAATAAACATTTAATCAAATAATATGCTCCATAAAGTTAAATAAAGTTAAGTTAAACTTACTTTTGGAAGATGAGCTTCAAGAGTTAGGCGACTTACTCCTCGGTTGTAGAAAGTGACCAAAAAAAAGCGATCGAACCATTTTCTCAACCGCATCAAGCTTTGTTATTCCACTTTAATTTCAAATGAAATGGCTTTACACTAACCATATTGAATGGATGCACGAGATATTAAACATTAAAAATGTCAAAGTTTTTAGCACGCTGGAGATACAGTGTAGAATGTTTACACATGAACAAGGAAGAGGAAGCGGATTTCTTCTTCGGGTTGGATGCTGGGTGACCTCCCACAGCGCCACCATACACCGGTAGCGGCGGAAAGAGGCACTACAGTACTGTCCTGTACTCGGAAAAATGTGCACACAATACAAAATCTAACTTACAGCAATGTCCAGAGAGTTTTCGACATCCCGAAAAAAATGTATCCGCCGTTTTTCGTAACTCAAATGTTAGTTAATAGGGGAGCGTCGTATACCTATTACTACAAATGGCAGGATCAGTACTCCATAAAGCTCAGGATGGAAAAAGTTTGAGAGATTTGGAGGTGCGCTCAATAGGTAGTTTCTTGTTTTTTTGTTTGTTTTTTTATTAGCTTGGTTTGACTTTTCCTTGGAGGGATTCATTAAGTGTGGTCTGCATGTGAATTAAGAGTCTTTGGAAGTTGTGTGTATGCTTCTGAATTGAATTGTCATTGGCCTTGATTCGGGCAACCAGCTCAGCCTGCGGGCAAAAAACGTAAAAACGAAAATCTCCGCTTCGGAATAAGACAAATGACTTTTATTGTGCTTGAGGAACCCTCATCACCAACAACCTTGGGTATGGGTGGCTGCTAATTCCAAGTACTTTTAGAGTCATACATTTTCTGATGAATATTTATTTTATTATATATACAAATATATCATTATTATAATGTATCCCTATATACAAAATTGTTGAATTTTGTCTCAAAATATACAGTGCCTTTCCCAGAATAAAAGTGTCAGTTAACATCAAACCATCTCGGCTATTTCCCAACATTCAAATAGCTGGCAACATTTTTCTGTACTTACTTTTTGTTAAGTATTTTATTTTCAAAATAAAAGTGTTTTAAAACCATTGGATGAAATTGTCTATTTATAAACAAATAAGTAATAAAACATATTTTTGTCATGAGGCTCTCCTTATGACACTCTCTCTGACTGTGACATTCACTGTGACTCTGACTTTCAAACAGAGTAACTCTCTCGCTAAGTCTCTATTGTTCTGTGACTCCGACACTATGTCAGAATCTCTTGTTATTGCTCTCTCTAGTCACGATTCTATCTCCTCATGAATCTCTGACTTTTTCTATGACTCTTTCGCTCTATGACTGTAAGACTATGACAGACTCTCCTGCTATGGCTCTCTCTAGCCACGATTCTCAGACTATCCTCAAGACTCTCTGACTATCTCTATGGCTGTCTGTGACACTCTGTGACTTTTGACATTATATATGACACTCTCACTATGTCGCTCTCGTTCTATCACTTTCACATAATGACAGACTCTCTAGCTATGGCTCTCTACAGCCACAGTTCTCTCTCAATGTGACTCAGACTCTTCTTCTGACTCACTATCTCTAATACTCATTGTGTACGAAACGCGCTGTGACTGACTTTCTCTATAACTCTTTCACTATGACTCTCTGTCTTTGACACTCTCTCGTTTTGTCTGTCGTTCTATGACTTTCACACTACGACGGACTATTTTTCTATGGCTCTCTCTAGTCACGATTATATTTCCTTATGACTCCCGGACTTTTTCTCTGACTCTTTCGCTATGTCACTTTTGTTCTATGACTCTAAGACTGTGTCAGACTCTTCTGCTATGGCTATCTCTAGCCATGATTCTCAGACTCCCCTTAAGACTCTCTGACTATCTCTATGGCTGTCTGTGAAACTCTATGTGACTTTTGACTTTCTGTATGGCTCTCTGCTATGTCTCTCTCATTCTATGACTTTCACATTATGATAGACTCTCTTGCTATGGCTCTCTCCAGTCACAATTCTCTCTCACTATGATTCAGACTCTCCTTCTGACTCACTGACTACCTCTAATACTCACTATGTACAAAACTTTTTGTGACTCTGACTTTCTCTGTTACTCTTTCACTATGACTCTCTGTCTTTGACACTCCCTCGTTATGTCGTTCTATGACTTTCACGCTAGGACAGACTCTTTTGCTATGGCTCTCTCTAGCCACAATTCTCTCTAACTATGACTCAGACTCTCTTTATGACTCTCTGACTATCTCTTTTACTCACTGTCTGTGACACTCTCTGTGACTCCGATTTTCTTTATAACTCTCTCAATATGTCTCTCTGATTCTATGACTCTCACACTATGACCGACTCTTTGCTATGGCTCTCTCTGGCCACGATTCTCTTTCACCATGACTCAGACTCTCCTCAAGACTATTTGACTATCTCTATGACTGTCTGTGAAACTCTCTGTGACCCTTAACTTCCTATATGAGTGTCTTGCTAAATATCTCTCATTCTATGACTTTCACACTATGACAGACTCTTGCTATGGCTCTCACTAGCTACAATTCTCTCTCGCTGTGACACAGACTTTCCTTCTGACTCACTGACTATCTCTAATACTCACTGTGTACGAAACTCTCTGTGACTCTCAATTTCTTTATAACTCTTTCACTGTGACTCTGTCTGTGACACTCTCTCACTCTATTACTTTCACACTACAGCAGACTCTCTTGCAATGGCTCTCTAGCCACAATTCTCTCTCACTATGACTTAGACTCCCCTTATGACTCCCTGAATATCCCTAGTACTCACTGTCTGTGACATTCTGCGACTCTTTCTCTATAATTCTTTTGCTAAGTCTCAGTCTATGACTTTCACACTATGACAGACTATCTTGCTATGGTTCTCTCTAGTCACAATTCTCTCTCACTATGACTGGGACTCTCCTTATGACTCTCTGACTATCTCTATTACTTACTGTCTGTAATACTCTCTGTGATTCTGATTTTCTTTATAACTCTCTCCCTGTGCCTTTCTCATACTAAGAATCTTACACTATGACCGACTCTTTTGCTAAAGCTCTCTCTAACTATGATTCTCTCACTATGACTCAGGCTCTCCTTATTACACTATGACTCTTTCTATGAATTTCTGTCCGTGACACTCACTGTGTCTATGATTTTCTCCATAACTCTCTCACTATGTCTCCCACACTGACTTTCACTCTATGACAGAATCTTGTGATGGCTCTCTCTAGCCATGATTCTCTCACGCTATGACTCTGACTCTCCTATGCCTCTCTAAGTCTCTTGATGACTGTCTGTGACCCTCTCTGTGACTTTGACTTTCTCTAAAATAATGTCACAAAGCCTCTCTCTAATATTACTTTCACACTACGACAGACTATTACTCTCCTTATAACTCTCTGACACTCTCGATTAATCTCTATATGTGACACTCTCTGTGACTCTGATTTTCTCTATGACGCCCACACTATGTCTTTCTCCATCCCTGTGACTCTTCTACATCAATACCAAGCATCAATTTGTTCTACAACTGAAGCTAACTTCACTTACAATAATGCTGCCGTATCCAGAGTGACAAAAGCCCCCCCAAAATTCTGCTTACTGGATGTTTTTTTACCTGTATGTGTTTTTCATTGGAACAATTTAAACCTAAGTTCTGACTTCAATAGTGAAACCCCGATTTGAGTTATGAGCATCACTCGTTGAGCACATGTCGAGACGAGGCTTACCTGATTGATATGCTTGAGCTTGTCTATGATTTGATGAATGGAGGAGTGGGCTCCTTTCACTCGGACCTCGGGGTTGGCCGCTTGAGCCTTGATCCCGTTTCCCACCACACGCAGAGTGTAACTGAAAAAAAACGAGAAAATGGAAATAACAACAGACACTGACAGTGTATAACCGTCATCAAAGAACCTCTTTGAGTTTTGATACAGTAGATTTCCAAGATAAGGTGTCCCAACCTTACGTTTTCAGTTTAGGTGTGGAATACAATCGTTTTTCAGCCTCTCTTTACATCATTTTCCCCACTATACGACATCAACAACAAATTCAAAGTTACGTCTCTAAGTTGCCCGTCATATAAGATTCTGGTTAGCTAATGGCATAAAGATGCAGATATGCAATTGGCTGAACTATCTCCCACAATAACTTTTATTGTCTTCATTCAGTTCAGAATCTTGAATGCTTCATAGAGTTAGCGCAATATAA
Organism: Urocampus carinirostris; assembly: GCF_059441175.1. Classification (NCBI taxonomy): domain Eukaryota; kingdom Metazoa; phylum Chordata; class Actinopteri; order Syngnathiformes; family Syngnathidae; genus Urocampus; species Urocampus carinirostris. Next base: position 14,600,087 of record NC_142352.1, read on the forward strand.
TATTTTATTTTCTGTACTGTATCTATTCACTATGGACCCAAGACTAGCAGTGATGCTAAATCAAGAAGCATGCTAACCATGAAAATAAAGGTTGAGATAAAAAAAAAAAAAATACGAAGAAGGCACACACATCTATTCCCTCGCTAAGGAATATGGAAACAATAATTAAGATCAGGGAGGCAATTAAAGTAAACCTCACAAATTGACGGTTAAAATTAGTTTTAATTTGAAACTGCAATGTTATCCCCCATTCTACATCCACCCACTGACTCCAATGTACCAGCTTGAATCGCGTCACACCAATACAGTTTTTTCTTAACATGTATATCATATTTATTATGTGATTTAATCATATTCACGTATATTAGATATGAGTGGTACTCAATAGTGAGTATGCTTGCATATAAGCCGTATTAAGAACTTTAAAATACAATACTAAAATCAATGGGCATGAAACGAAATGAAGACATACATAGCCACCCAATGGCCCACACGGCTATGCGATTTCTATCTGCTCTCCCTTCGCCGATCTTTTCTGTTTGTTGTATCAGCACAGTTCCAATTGTATTCAGGAGGGACCACATCTCATTTTATTCTAATATAGTGTGTTTCATTGCCTTTTTTTGAAAACTGTGACGACAGCGATTAAGTTGGGAAATGAATGCAAAATATGAGAATGGTGTACTGGTGTCTGCTTTGAAATAGTTTGATATTTTCATCCAGTGGTACGGCGGATAGGTGGTTAGCGGGCAGTCCCACAGTGCAAAGGTTCAGGGGTGAATTCCAGCTACCGCGACATCCCCATGCTAAGTTTGCATGTTCTCCCTGTGCCTTTGTGGGTTTCTGGCTTGACAGCTGGGATGGACTCCACACCCCCAGCAACCCTAATGAGGTTAAGCGGTACAGAAAATGGATGGATGGATGGATGGCTTGATCTTTATCTACACATTCAAAGTCAAATATTGTTTTGGTTGGGGGTCAGAAACCTGTGGCTCAAACGCCATATGAGGCTCTTTAGCGTTGCCCTAGTGGCTACCTAGCTTTTTTTCTCAAATATTTGTACTGTATGTGTAAAAAGATGGGGATGGGAAGTAATTGTATTATGTAATTGTAGCGCAGAAACACGAGCTGACTGAGTGGGTGTTTACTTTGGAGAAAAGGGATTTAATAAAGGGGGCATGTGTGTGGGGTGAGAAAACAAGTACTTGACCGGTGGCAAAGTTTAGGTCCAGAAAACCATAAATGACAGCTATATTTAGGCAGGTGATGAAAAACAACAACGGCAAACAGCTATCTGACAGACATCTTTTGCTGGAGGCACAGTCATTTAGAATAGAAGATACCTTTTATTATCATTGTTACAAAATGGGTTGAACATATTGTGACAACGAAATTGGACGTGGCACTCCAAGTTCACATTTTACTGAGAGAATTAAAAAAAAAAAAAAAAAAAAAGATAAAAGATAATTTACACAATATTTACTCAAGAAAGTGTGGGCACGTAGAGGCAGAAGATGATTGATGAAGATGATTTGATACCGGGTTACCGATCAGTCAGGTAATGATAAACCACTAAGTGGTTGGTCCGCAGCCACACGGTGCAGAGAGCCAAGGCTTAATTGTGGAGTTTGCATGTTCTCCCTGTGTCTGCTTAGTTTTCCTCCGGGCAATTCGGTTTCCTCCCACATTCCAAAAACATGCATGTCAGTTTTATTGTCCGGTTCAAATTGTCACTAGGTGTGAATGAGCGAGTGAGTTGTCTGTTTCTGTGTGCCCTGCAACTGGCTGGCAACCTATTCAGGGTGTCCCCTGCCCACTGCTCGAAAACAGCTGGGATGGGCTCTAGCAGCCCCGTGACCCTAGTGAGGATAAGCGGTGCAGAAAACGTATGGATAGAGGGATGATGAACTATTTAACTGAAAACAATCCCAAAGGCTTGATACTTACTAGCTAGCTGCGTCAAACCCTTTATATATGTATATACCACAGCCATATCCCCCTAGTGGGAGGTGGCTAGAGTCATTTCTGACACTTTTTGGGAGATTGATTCAGAGGAGGGGATTCCCAGCCCCCTTGCTCAACCCAACTGAGGTGTTGGGAGTCACTAGGTGACCAAACCCCCCAATTCCAACCCCTAATGCTGAACGCCAAGCAGGGAGGCAACGGGTACCAATGTTTAAGTCTTAGGTATGACTCGGCCGAGGCTTGAACCACAACTTCCCAGTCTCGGGGCGGGCGCCATACCCCCAAGGCCACCGAGCTGGTACCCTTTTTAATATTTTTTCTAAAAGAAAACAAAAAGAAGTGTTGTTTTGCTTTCGAAAATGTATACATACGTCATGACACTGAATGAATGAATGCCATATCCTTGGGGCCTACTGTATTTCAATTGCCGTAATATCCTGAGGCTAAACAAGGACTTAACGCCGTGAAAGAAGGATGATTCCCCCGCCTTGGCACGTGGACAACTGCATCCTATAGGTTTAGCGTTCCATAAGAGTCATGTTGAGCTTTACGAGTTGAATACAAACCAATTAAAAGACGACAGAGGAAACCTTCCACTTAGCATGTAGACCGTGACGCTCTGCTAGGCTACGTGAATCCGTTTTAAAAAGCCAGCGAACGCTTGATAATAAGACTCGAGTTCACCTCAAGGTCTCGGTCTTGGCGGCTGGGAGGACGCCGGCGAACGTGAGCTAAAACACGATGGAGACGTGGAGGAGAAACTGTACGAGCGGCGTCACAACAAGAGAAATGAAAACGACGGCTATGAGACGGGCGAGCGCTAACAAATGCGATCGGAAGCCAGTCGGGGTCAAAAGAAGACGGCATGAATAAATGAAAGATGGGAAGCGGGGTGTCTGATTTATTTAGGTGGGAATATGGCGGCTAGAACTCGGATCGTGTCGTTATGTCGCAGTCGTCCCGATGTATTTTTGATGTTCCTCTCCGTGTTACAAACCCGAGCTTTCAGGAGGAAGGAGTTCAATTCGGGCGTTTGGGAAATAGCCGAGATGGTTTGATGTTAACTGACACTTCTTACTTTTGAGTGCTTTCTCTTATTTAGGGGGGGGGAGTGAGGTGGAGTTTAAGCTACGTTGATCCGCTTTGTTTTTGTTAATTCATTATTGAAAAAGCCACTCAATGGTTTAGCAGTTATTTACAGAGATATGTATTATAAATCTTTCTATTATAATAGTATCGTGGCTCTCCTGAAAAAAATGAATTATTTTCCTGAAAAAAATGGAGATACATAATGTTTATACACTGGAAATATTCAAAAAATGTGAAAAATAAAGGTAAAAAGAAAGTTCTTCTTCCCAGACTTATGAAAACAAGCAGATATCATTTTTCTTGCTTTTTGATATATTTGCCTATTGGTTGCAGCAGAACCAATACAAATGAATAAAAATAACAGTTGGAAAAGAAAACAAATATATATATATATATATATATATATATATATATATATATATATATATATATATATATATATATATATATATATATATATATATATATATATATATATATATATATATATATATATATATATATATATATATATATATATATATATATATTATATCATAATTATTATTATTGTTGAATATTTTTTTTTAAACTTAAAATAGCTACAAAATTCATTTTTGGGCAGAAGAATCATATTTTTTTAATCTTTTGAAAATAAAATAATGTAAAAAAAAGAGTAATATATTAAATGAGAAAAATACAGTAAAACCAGAAGAATATTCAAAGTAAACAAAAAAGAAAAAACGAAAGCCTGAATTTTTTTAGCTTATTGTTTAAATATGTGAATAATAAATAAGCTGTCCCTTTTATGTAAAAAAAAGTGTTTTTTTTGTCCTTAAAAAATAAAATTCTAAGACAAAAATTTCATGATTAAATACAGTAATACATATTATGATAAAAAACTATAAAATAAATGAAAAAAATATTTTTTTAAATAATAAAACATTAAGAATAAATTAGAAGAATAATCCTCCGAAAATAATAAATGATAATCTCCAAAATTTGATTTTATTTTTTCACCACTCAATTATCACTCAATGATTCATCCGTTATTTAAAGAGAAATTGTTCTCGAAATAGTTCTAATCTTAAATGTATCTGTACCTTCATGTAAAAAACATTGTGGAGAGTAATGTTTTCATCCCCCTAAATAATAAAAACGAAGACGATATGATACATATTTTTAAATTAAGTAAAATAAAAACAAATTACGCAAAAAGAAAAAAAAAGAACCAAAAAATCAAATTTATGTCCAAATTTTGTGGCAGCTTTTGTTTATAATCCAATTCATTCTTTAGTTAAATGTCTTGAGCGACCAAAGGGACTTCAAAATAAAATAAAAATAAAATGTTGTGACCAGTAATAAAAGCTTTATGTCCCAGGTACCGTATTTTCTGCCCTATGAGGGGCACCTGATTATAAGGAGCAGCCCCAAAAAATAGTCTTTTGTCATATATTTCTCATCTATAAGGCGCACCGGACTATAAGGCGCTACAGTGGGAACGTCAAGAAAACAGTCAGATAGGTCAGTCAAAGTTTATTAACCCCTTAACTGTTCAGAAGGAAACACGTGTCTCAGACACGGTGTCTGTACGATGTCACCAATCACTGAAATAAGCCATGCCACATATCATTGGAAAACTTCAACTCTTGGAATTAATTTTAAAACGTACTCATCACGTAAACTTACTCGAAAACACGCAATAATGCTGCAAAAATAAAAAAATCCCTCGAAAGCATCACTGCATCAAAGGACAATGGGTGTTGCTAGGTGTCTTTTAATAATAATAATAATAATAATAATAATAATAATTTCCTTTGTATTGTCATTCTTTGTAACAATGTACACAGAACGAAATGTCGATACACCTGACCCGTTGCAGCCAACAATAGCCCCATAATTCCCGTTTACAAATAAACAGACTAATAAAATTATTTTCTCGAGGCCGTGTAGCAACCTAACTTGTGATTCACATCATTTTTGGCCAATTGCAGGCTTTGTTTTACCCTGTGTTAGCCTATAGGAGCCTGTAAATGCTAAAAAGAACCCACCTGTCAGAACCAGAACAGACAGCGGACCCAGACGCGTAATGTTTTCACACAGGCTTTATTTTACGGGAATGGAGCAGTCATGTGCTTGAACACAAAAGCCAGTGATACAGCGATCACTAGGCGGAAGAAGTGAGACAGAAGACTGGCGCGGAAAAACAGGAAGCCAGAGGCAGACGAGATTGATAACAGATACACGAGCAGACACTGGACAGACGGGATAGATACCGGATAATGGCGCAAGATACTGGACAGGACGAGACAGACGGGATAGATACCGGATACTGGAGCAAGATATCGGACAGGATGAGACAGGCAGGATCGATACCGGACACTGGAGACTAGAGCAAGATATCGGACGGGACAAGATAGACAGGATTGATACCAGATACTAGAGACTGGCGCAATATATCAGACAGTATGAGACAGGCAGGATCAATACCGGATACTGGATACTGGAGCAAGATATCAGACAGGACGAGACAGACGGGATCGATACCAGATACTGGAGTCTGCAGTCAGATATCAGACAGGACGAGACAGACGGGATCAATGCTAGATACACGAGCCGATACTGGACGGACGGGATCGATACCGGACGGGACGGGAAAGACAGGATCGATACCGGACAGAGTCAAAATGCACGTCTTGCGGGTGCAGAGGTTCGTTGACGGATTGACAAAGGGAGAGTGAGAGCACTGAGCTTAGATATCAAGGAAGCCAATTAGGCAACGAGCCGCAGCAGGCACCAAATGGGCGGGGCCAATTGAGGGCAATGGGCAACCGTGACACCGCCTCCTTTACATCCAACTAACTTAAGCCAATAGTGACCGATTCAAATGACGATTGGCACATTGGTCAGGAAATGAAATGCAATATATATATATATATATATATATATATATATATATATATATATATATATATATATATATATATATATATATATATATATATATGTGCAGAAAATATGTTTTTTTCTGTGTAGACTATTTTTGGACTTGATTAACTCAACAAAATCTCTTCAAACAAGATTAAAATCAAGCTGCTGTGTTTAATCTATATTCATTATAAAAATAAATCCATATCGGTTACAGCATTACAAAACAACAATTTCTTTCAATTACTGTTCCGTGCTGTCAAATATAAGTATTGATTATTGTTTTAATCATCGTTTGGTATTCTGTGTAGAGCGACCTCTGGTGTCTTGAAAGGCGCTTTGAAGAACAATGTATTGTTATTATCGTGATATTAACTGTCCACATCTACTGGCGAATTAAAAAGTGCTAATGCACATGCAAAAAATAATAAACTACAATTATCATGACTTGAAATCGTAACATCTTTCAAGCGTTCGTCCTTCCGCTTCTAGCCACCTCTTTAACGTATATATCCGTAATTAATCCATTCGGCGACCTGAGTGAGCTGCGACGACTCTGTAATTATGCTTTTCTGTCAGAAAACGGCAATTACTGTACCTGCCTTTCGCCTCACACAGACCATTAATTGGTGCTCCGTCTCTCGCAAAACGGCCGTGTCGGGAACATTTTTAGCCAATAGGACGCCGGGGCTTTTTGTGTAATTGGAACAAACATGGCAGGCGGTGCGTTCAGGGATCAATCAATCTTTGCCGGAGGATTTCCGAGAATCTTGTAGTCCTGTCGCCGCTGTCATTAAAGCTTCTTGAGAAAATCTGTTTTTTTCCCCGCGCAAAAACACACAGATTTGCATTATTTTTTGACAGACGTGCTGTATTTTAAAAGTATGTTCCCGGAGATTTATTCGAATCTCAAGTCATGCATTCATTGAATTGTGTGTGGACGGGCTGGAATAAACAGAATGTGAATTAATTTGCTCCTCTGTGGTTTATTTACGGTGTAACGCTTGAGTGATTCGTGGTTTTCTTCTCTCCCTAATAAGGATTGAGAAAAGTTCTCAAGCACGTTTTACGGCACAAACAAAACGAAATATCGGAATAAACAATCATCTGGATCTTGAGCCAGTATTGAAGCTGGAAGATATACAGTATTTCTACTTTTAAATGTAAATGGTTTGCATTTATATAGCGCTTTTCAAGTCAATGAAGACTTCCCAAAGCGCTTTACAATGTGCTTCACACTTCCCTATTCACACACACACACTCACACATCAATAGGGAGTCAGCCATGCAAGGCAACTACCTGCTTATTGGGGGCATTAGGGATTCAGTGTCTTGCCCAAGGACACTTTGACAGATAACACGGAGCAGGGAATCGAACCTGCGACCTCTTGATCCCAAGACAAGAGCTTTTTACCTCTTAAGCTACCTTATGATTACTGCGTAGATTAAAAGCTCGGGAAAAAATTGCGACCCCCAGGGTGAAAGTTTGAGGCCCATGCAGGAATATGAAAGTTAGGGGGACAGCGTGTATTATTTTTCAAGTAGATGTCGCTGTATTCCACCAAAAAACGAGTGCTAAAATGACAGTGAAAGAAGACAGAAAACAGTGACTCAATGTCACCAAAAGGCACCTTATTACTTTTAGAAAGAGAAATAAGAAATCAAAAGAAAGAAAAACAATGAAAAGGGAAAAAAGCAGCAACAAAAAAAGACAAAAAGGAAAAAAAATAAAGGGACAAAAAGTAAAACGCAAAAAAATATATATATAAAGATACACTAAATGTAAAAAATAGAAAAAGAACAAAATTTAGAGAAAAAAAGAAAATTGCATCTATTTTTGTTTTTGTCTTTCTTTCTTTCCTCCATTTCCCCTACTTTTCTTTTTATTCCAGTTTTCCTTTTTTGACGCTATTTCTTATTTCTTCTTCCACATTTTTATTCTTTTAAAAAAAAAATTGTCTTTCTTTCGAAAAGCTGGGTAAAAAATTCTGAAAAGGGTGCTTTTTGCTTACTTTGAGTCCCTGTAGTTTGTAGTCTTCCTTGGATTTTTGGTTGCAATACACGTTACAGCGACATCTAGTGGACAAATATAAAACACTACCCCTTTAAGAAGTCTATTGAGTGTGAGACGATGAATGGACAGGGACAGTGGCACCAATTTTATTCATTCGGCAAATAATTAAAAAATTTGTGACGTATTCTATGAATGTGTGCTAAAATAAGAAAAAAATATTCCTAAAATAATTTTTGATTTTATGGTTTACATTAAAAAATATTGTTAAGATACTTATTTACAGCTATATCACACAAATAAATCGTAATAAACAGAATTTTTTTTTTAGTTTATCTCTCTCACAGTGGACATGCACCTACCATGAAAATTTTAGACCCCTCCATGATTTCTAAGTGTGGCCCCCGCTTCTGTCACGGTTGCCATGGCGCCCAATTGGCCCCGCCCGGGTGGCACTAGCTGCAGCTTGTTGACAGATTGGCTCCCTGTCAGTATTTAAACTCTATACTGTCAGTCCCCTTTTGTCGGTCCGTCTGCAAATCTCTGTTTTTACAGGGCAAGCCCTTTATAGCCTGTCTCGTTTTTTGCTCTTGTTTGTCTCCCACTACGATCTGTTTTGATCTCGACCACGTCTGTTCTTCCGTCCCGAATAACAATCCGTTTTTGATCCCGACCACGTCTACTCTCCTCTCCTGGCTTTCGACTTTTCCGTTCCCGACAACGGCATCGCTCGCCACGGAAGTCCCACTTCCGCGTCCGAGCAACCTACTCTCCGCGACCAGCGATCTCCGGATCGTGTGTGCGCTCCTTTCCCTTCTTCCCAATAAAACTGTGAGAAACGTTACGCGAGTGGGTCCTGTTTCCGTTTTGGTCCTGACAGATATAGCAAAATAGTAGGGTGTTCAAATACTTAATTCTTCACTGTATGTCCTATGCAGGGTTGGGTAGGTTTACTTTAACTGGATTACTTTCAATTACTTTTGGATTACTCCAATACCAAATATGCTAATAAAAGACAAAAGAAACTAAATATGAATATAATTACTAAATCTTGTGCAGTCTTGGGGAGTAGTTATTTTCATTTTGTTTCTGTCCCATTTTATGTTAGTTTTGCCGGAGATCAAAGAGATCAAAGCCAGGAGAGAAAGCTTACCATGTGTTGTGAGTCATCATTTTATTCATATTTAGTTTCTTTTGTCTTTTATTAGCATATTTGGTATTGGAGTAATCCAAAAGTAATTGAAAGTAATCCAGTTAAAGTAACCCTACCCAACCCTGGTCCTATGGCTATATAGCTACAGAACTAAATTTGTGAAGGCCTTCAAAAATGAGTCAAAATGGGCCACCGACTCTTCCCATTGGAGAGAAATGTCTGGCATTAAGTGAGTTAATCCGCAGCCGATTAATCTGTGACCGATTAATCGGTCGGCCCCAACCTCAGTCTGGTAAACCGAAGTTATAACACAATCACACAGAGTACACTTAACGGCCGAGTGATATCACACACGGGAGTGCACTTGTTCTACCGTCATGCATGAAGAATTTCCGTCCCTGGCCGCTGTAAAGTATCTGGCCTGGTTCCTCCCCCTCCTCAAGTTCCGCTCTTCCGCGGAAAGTATCGCAGGTACCGCCTCGTGCTCGGCTAACCGCAAGCCCGTTTTGTTTCCCGGTCGGCCGAGCGTGAAGAAACAACTACTTCATCTTCGCGGTCTCGGAAATCTTCTGCCCATTACCTTTTGATGAGGCGTCGCTCGCAATAGGAGAAAACAAAAAGGAAGGCTCGCTTTGTTGTTTATGCTCGGATGCCTTAAAGGGACGGCAATCCCAAACTAACAATTGTTTACTCTGTCGTGTTAAAGCTGGGAGCCCGGTTTGGAAGGTCGAAATGCAAATCGACTATTACAGTGTTTTCGTGTTATCTAATTTGGAGAAAATGTGGTTTTATAAAAAAAAAAACTGATATTATTGTGGAATAAAAGTAGAAACATCTAGAAGGTGCGTAACTGACAGGAGTTTGGCTGGGTCAGGGCGACTCCAACTATTTGCTTAACTGATAAGAATTTGGCTGGGTCAGGGCAACTCCAACTATTTCTGGGAAATTGCGTAATTTCGGAGAATTGAAAAAAACAAACAACACGTCATCGCTGACCGAACACAGTATAAATGCCACTGTCGGCCGGACAACTCTGGAACACGACTGAATGTTTGGATGAAATAAACAACGCGTCCCCTCTCATTTCAACTCTCTCTGCTCTGTTGTGTATGTTTTGGGGCGGGGCCAATATACGTCCTGCTCCGAAAATATGAAGTAGACCTCCAAAAACATCAATACAATTTTTTGAGCAGTGTGCTGGTGTTGGGCCGAAAAATGCCCCCCCGGCGTCATAGTTCCCCCCTTTTGCAAACTAAAATGACTTTGTATTTCATTTTTGGGGGGAATGTAATAGAACAATAAAGCGGGAAACATTTGCACCAGAACATTCGACAAACAATTGTTGGCCTGGAGAGGGATTGTCAGAACTAGAACAGATGGTAGACCCAAACGCGTAACGTTTCACAACAATTGTTTTAATCAAGAAAGTGTTCATTGTCTCAAATAGGTTTGCATTAATTGGTTCTAAGGTGGGGGCCGTCACGTTTTTTTATTTATTTTCACTTTATATTTGGCAGCACGGCGGCGCAGTGGTTAGCGCTTGTGCGGCACAGTTCATGTCATGGGAACCTGTCGTGGGTTCAAATCCAGCTCCAGACTTTCTGTGCGGAGTTTGTATGTTCTCCCCGTGCTTGCGTGGGTTTCCTACGGGCACTCCGGTTTCCTCCCACATTCCAAAGACATGCATTTCAGGTGAATTGGCCGGTCCAAATTGTCCCTAGGTGTGAATGAGCGAATGAGTTGTCTGTCCCTGTGTGCCCTGCGATTGGCTGGCAACCAGTTCAGGGTGTCCCCTGCCCACTGCCCGATGATTGCTGGGATGGGCTCCAGCCCCCCCGCGACCCTACTGAGGATAAGCGGTACGGCTAATGAGATGAGATGAGATGAGACTTTATATTTGCTCCTGAGAGAGAGTTGGTCAAAGCTGGGTATAAGAGGCTAACTCCTTGCGACAGCAGCTACTAAAAAGGCCAGCAAAGGATTGCAAGCGCTGCAGAATTCGTCAAGTGTCGAACCCTGAATCAAAAGACTCAGCAACATAAGTGGCTAAAGAAGGAAACAGAAGAAAATCTTGGAAAATGACCAGTGTCAAATGCCTGAATCAAGGAACCTTGTGACGTTCACTAGCATGACCGTCTTTGGTTAGAGCAAGTTGTTGCTGTTGTTGTTTTTGTCCTTTAATCTGAACATGCATTACAAGTAGTCTTCCTGATTATTGTTTAACCATTTCTCAAAACAAAAACATGTAAAATGGAAAAACAAATGAGGCAGCTACATAAACCAGAAAACAAAGGAAGATAAAACAAAATACGTATTCAGAAAGGAGCAGAAGCGTAGCTTATCAGCTCTCACCTCTCTCACTAAACCAAAACAAATATATATGTATATACACATAAATATACATATAAATACTGCAGACCAAAAAAGCCCAGCACAAAATTGACTCCCACATTTTTTGTTTCAAGTGGCTCACTATGGAATGGAGGGAACGAAGGCGTCCCCTTTTGGACAGTTCCTGAACGTACCAATCCAACATGAACTATTATAAAATCTGATAACATGAAGCTTTGAATGTCCAAGGCTATGTATTGCTAAAATAATGTTTTCACCATGTGTAATTATGACGATTGGAGGGGCATTATCAAGTACAGAACATTAGGCAAATTCCTCCCTTCTTTGGCTTTCTAACAAGTTTAGCAGCTTCAAACACCATCATCTGATCCGAGTGGTCCCAGATATTTGAGACCACGCCCAAAGAGGCATGATCTGGTGAAGCGTCCCAGGTCCATATAAAAAGAAGAGCTGATCGATAGCTCAGTCTCTTTCCTTAAATCTGTCTGAATTGTTGCGCATCAGCTGCACGCGTGAAACTTTTGTTTTGTGCTACATTCAGCAGTCGAAAACTCCCATAATCTCCGGCGCCTTCCTCTCCCTTTTTTTCCCTACCATTAATTATCTATGTTAATAAATTGTGTGTGTTATTTTCATCGGCCCGGTTCAATGAATACATTTTTGGGGGATTAGTAATTCATATCAGAACTCAAAGAACTGAAAGTAATAACGTTTTTTTTTTTTTTAATCAGTGAAGGAAATTGTAGCATCCTTCAGAGAAAAAAAGATTTATGGTGGAGCACAAGCAAGACCTAGAGGCAAATTCGTTTACTGAGTGCAGTATAGAATAATTAGTTTCAATAAATCGAATTTCAAAACTAAATCTAGAAAAATCCCGACAATACATACATATACATATATACATTTGTGCGTATATACACTGACATAGATACATATACACAGGCTAAATACATGGATTTACACTCATACATTCCTATATGCATGCTTACACATAGCCACACACACACATATATACTGTATATATATATTATACACATACTGTATGCACCTACATACAACTAGATCTATCTGCCTCTCGTTACTGTGCCATATTTGATATATGAATACAATTTATCCGGAAATATTTCATGGTCATTCTCCTTTGTACCCACTAAGCAACATATATTTGTACCTTTTCTTGAGCTGATGGATATTTTGACTTTGGTTCGAGTCCTCATTGAGATTGTTCCATCGTTTTACACCAGTTATCGAAAAAATGTTTCATTGTTGTTCCTACATTAAAGAGTTTGACACAAAATGACGAAGATAGAGCTGCTAACAATAGAATAGTGGCTCACGGCAAGCCATAGCCTGCAGCCAAGTCGTTGACCTGAGTGGCTAGAGAAGGAAACAGTGGGGAAAAGCCGTTAATGCCTAAATCACAGGACTTGTCGACCATCGAATGGTCTTAGGGCTCACCCGTGGAAGCCAGCTTTGCAAAATCATCCATCTTCCGTAGTAGTAAGATGTCTGGCAAAGATATCAGCTACTTTAGGTTGTGTCATATAAGTACAAATTTCTGAAATCATGTTTCTCAGATACAGTGGAACCTCGGTTTTCGAACGCCTCTCAGTTCGAACAAATTGGAGTCCGACCCAAAATTTTGAGAAATTCTTGCTTCGCTGTTCGGTCAAAAAATCGGAGTTCGAACGCCGGTAATGCGTGAGTGCGTACGCTAGGGTGCGATGCTGAGCGGCGTACGGGTGTTTTAGCCCCTTAATATGCCTCAGAAGAAAGTCAGTGCAAGCAGTAAAGTTGCTACAGGTGAAAAAAGAAAAGTAAAGCGTACAACTATTGCATTTAAAAAAGAAATAATAGCCAAATATGAAGGAGGTGTGCGAGCGCCTTCTGCTGACCACCAAAAAGGTAAGAAATCCTATTCATAAGATTACGATAACGCGAACGTACGATTAGCCTGGGTTAGCTTTAAGTTTACGTTAAACATTCAGGGTGTTGGAACGGAGCCCAACATTGAGGGTGTTGTAACGGAGCCCCCTTTCCAATGAACCGCTTACCACTTGTTGTGGAGACCTGGGTGCTAAATGACTTGTAAACGATCTGACTTTTTTATTTTTACACTTTCATGTTAGCGTAATCTTTTGTACGGAAGATTACGATAACGCGAACGTACGATTAGCCTGGGTTAGCTTTATGTTTATGTTAAACATTGAAGGTAAACATTCAGGGTGTTGGAACGGATTAAAACGATTTACATTATTTTTAATGGGAAAAATGATTTCGGTAATCGAACAAATCGGTTTTCGAACAGGCTTCTGGAACGGATTATGGTCGAGAACCTGTCATGATTACCTAAATGGAGCCACCTGGGGTAATCATCTGACGCGCTGGAATGCGCTCCCTGATTGGTTTATGTTCCTTTTTAAGCACGCTACGCGGAGACCTCTTCGTCTGAGGATACTTCTGTACCCCGTATGACTCTCCCGATTACTTGTGCCTTCTTGTTTACCTGATTCTGCCTGCCTTCCTCCGATCCGACCTGCTTCCGTCCCACGCTACGATCTTCTCTCCAGTCCCGGTAAACTCGACCTGCTTCCGTCCCACGCTACGATCTTCTCTCCAGTCCCGGTAAACTCGACCTGCTTCTGTCCCACGCTACGATTGGCCACGTGTTCCGAAGTTGTCTTCACGGCGTTGCTGCTGACGTTCGACGGTCATTGCGTCTCCCGCTAACCCTGTACGCTTCCCCAAATAAAAGACTTGTAACGAACGCTCTGGGGTCTCCTGCTCTGTTCTGGTCCTCCTGACAGAACCGGGGTTCCACTGTAGTATACAGTGACGAAAGTAAGTATTTGAACACCGTGCTATTTTGCCCACTTAGAAATCATGGGGAGGTCTGAAATGCCATCGTAGGTGCATTGTGATTTCTGGATTTTTCTTTTTAGTTTATCTCTCTCACAGTGGACTGTATATAAAACACAGTAGGGCTTTAAAAGCATGAATGTTCTCAAAACTCGTAAACAAGCTCTCGTATACTCGAATTAGATCCATGACACTTGCACGGAATGATTAGGAACATAAAGAACGCTGAGCGACAAGAACACTCGGGACGTGAACAAATATGTAGAAAGTCTCGCAGAGGGTGATTAGACGCAATTGCGTCCCTTCTGCCCTTTTGTTTACTTGTTACGAGTCTGCGGCGTCTTGTACCAGAATGAGGGAGTGCAGAAGGAACAGATGTGGCTCTTTGCTTTCTGCCAGCTGCGCTAAAATCCTTTACGCTGAGCGGACAAAAAAAAAAATCACATCGTATACTCGCTCGTATACTCGCTCGAACTGCAGCTGGAAACTGGAAGCTCACCTAGCATAGTCGCTAACAATTACGAAGCTCGGTTAATTAACCTTTATTTTTGTATTGGTTGTCTGTAGGGTATATTACATCTAGTTATTTGTAATTTTCTCAATTACTCACGTTACAAATGGCTCTGATGGAGTATACTTGATTTCATACAATTTTTTTATTACTTGTTCTCTATTTTTCTACTCTTTTATATGATTCTGTTTAAAAACACGCATACTTTCAGTCTTTATTTTGAAGGGTACAGGAAACTCATCATGGTATGTTTTTACAACTGCTTGACTTCTTCTAAATAAAAACAATCGCGTCACTGGGCCACGGTGAGAAAGAGGAGTCATTCAAAGGAGTGGGTCCGTTTTTCTCCCCGCGGTAACTGAGGGCCTCCTGTTGATATCAAACCTGCATCTTCCTTGACTCTCATATCAGCCAGAGATTAATATCCCAAATTAATCTGTCATTCAAATGTACACTGAGGCATTGTTTCTTAATTTTTGAGCCAAGCCGTTATTAAAAAAAAATAATGATAATAAAAGATATTTTTTCAGCTGTTAAGTTAGTCGGGTTTGGGTTTGAATAGATGTGATTTGGGTCAGGTCATGCTCAATTTTTCAAATTTTCCAGCACCCCGCAACCCTACTGATGATAAGTGGTGCAGATTGAATTCCATGCCAGCAATTGTAATTGTTCGTCACATGTAAACAATTCATTCAAATGGCTCCAATCAGAGCCCAAGTAACAAGAAAGCAGTTCTCAGAGTACCGTATTTTCCGCACTATAGGGCGCACAGAGTTATAGGGCGCACCCCCAAAAAATAGTTTTTGGTCCTATATCTTCCATAGATAAGGCGCACCGGATTATAAGGCGCTACAATGGGAACGTCGACAAAACATTCAGATGATTCAGTCAAACTGATTACCCCCTTAACATTCCCAAAGCTTGCAAAGAAGCAAATACGTGTCGTAGACACGTGCGGATGCGGTGTCCGTACGATGTCACTCAAATGCATCATTTCAAATATCATTCGGAAGTCTTGGGATTCAAGAAATGCCAACCATTCCTTAGTTTCTATTTTCTTTTTCGCTCGCAACTTTACTGTGCATATGACAATAAACACTTGGAATTGAGTTTAATTCACTTTGGCCAATAGTGATCTATTCAAATGATGATTGACACATTGGTTAGCCAATGAAACGGCGGTATATAAATCCCAGCACACACCGCGGACTACTCCACGTTCGGGGGAAAATCGAGTCGGCGGCTGTTGCGTAAGTTGCGAGACCTTGCGATTTAATATTGAGCCATAAATAAGGCGCACTGTATTATAAGGCGCATGGTCAGCTTTTGAAAAAAATTAAGACTTTTAGGTGCGCCTCATAGTGCGGAAAATACGGTAGTTTAAGTCTACCGGTGCTCTTAAAGTGACAGTGGAATTCCAAAATGTACGCAAAAATCTGCGGCACCAATTGATCAAAATAATCAGTGTTGCACCGAGTACACGAAAGTTCAACTCTAATATGGTGAGGCAACGCTTTTTTACAATAACATTTGAAAAAGACGCACACTTGAAGGCTGTTTGGAGCGAAAACACGATATAACCGTGAGCCTCTTCCAGATATGAAATCCTTGAATCCAGTCCTATCCCGGGATTAATTTTTCATAATCACCGAATGTGCATGTCACCGGGCGGCAATCTGCCTTTTGCGCTTTACAAGTGCTTATGTTCCAACTACTCAGAATTCTCATGACTTCCCAAGATTATGTGATGATGACGAGAATGTTTTTTTCCGCGGAAATATAAAGTGGAAACATTCAAACTGCTGGGAGTATTCCCATGATTTACAAAGATTATCTGATGATGACAAGACTGTTTTTTTTCTGCCAGATAAAAAGAAGAAACATTCAAACTACTGAAAGTACAGTAATCCCTTGCTAGTTCACTCTTCGGTTATCCCCGGGTTACTGCTTCCCAGATTATGAATTAAATCGTCTTATCATTGATATCAACGTATCCCTCATTGTGTTCTGCAGCAGACAGTAGACAGCAAATGCTATCACAGGAGCTGATAGTATGCCTGTGTGTTGGCATGTGTGCGCTATTGTGATAGGCCGGTGTATGCTGTCAATCAAACTTTAGGGCGGGCGCACAAGTCAATCTTGCTACCAAAACAAATGAGAAGCATGGCAACAGCTAGCTTTTAGTGGCTTGATACAATGAAAATAAATTAATCGATTTAACACGGACTCTGAGTATATTCAGAAGAGCGCAAAGGAATTGTGATCACCAACAGGTGCTCCGTGAATTCTTATTGAGTCCATGAAGGGACTGAGGCGGCGACGGGAGAGAAGGCAATTGCAGTGTTTCAGGTCCGGCCTGTTGCTACGGCTAGGCTACATAGCAACTGTCACAAGCTACCACTGCCGGGCCTGCAGCTTACCAATGCCAAATCTATTAACCATGAAACAGATGACCTGGAGCTACAACTTGTGAGGAACTGCTACATTTGGGACTCAGAGTGTCACGATTCTGTCACTTTGCCCTCAACTGCGCTCACCCTTTCAGCCCCAGCTGCCACTTGTTTCGTAATTACCTCTCTCTCAATTTAAGCACTTCATTCTCGGTCACTCTTTGTTAGTTCGCCTGCGAACCTCAGCGCATTCAAGGCAAGCACTTTTGACTCTGGCTCCTGTTTTGATCCCAACCCATTCCTGTATCCTGCCTGATTCCGTCCCCTGTTACCTGTTCCGATCTCCGACCATGCTCCTTTCTCCCGTCCTGGCTAACGACTTGTTCCGATCCACTATCATCCTTCATTCTCCCGTCCTGGTTACCCGACTTGTTCCGATCCCGACCACGCTTCGTTCTCCAGTCCCGGCTAACAGACTTGTTCCGATCTCCGACCACGCTTCGTTCACCTGTCCCAGCTACCCTACTTGTTCCGATATTCAACCACGCTTCGTTCTCCCGTCCCCAGCTACCCGAGTTGTTCCGATCCACGCTCCGTTCTCCTGTCCCGGCTACCCGACTTGTCCGATCCACGACCACGCTTCGTTATCCTGTCCCGGCTACCCGACTTGTTCCGATCCACGCTCCGTTCTCCTGTCCCGGCTACCCGACAAAAATATGTGCAAAATCGATGTGAGAGACCTCCAAAACAGAATAGATGATCTTTCAATTTTCTGAAATAACAATCTAATATCATCATAACACCTACACCTGTTCAGAAGGTAACTCTTATAGTGTCTGCTAATGCGTATACCGGCTAAGTTAGCAAACAAAATGTGCTAAATCGAGGTGAAAGACAGCCAAAACAGAATGGATGATCTTTCAATTTTCTGAAATAACGATCTTCTGTAAGTCTTACAAAATCGAATATCAATATAACACCTACACAAAGAACAAAACAAAAAAGCAAGAAAAAAAGTAACAGCTAGGAAAATATAAACACGAGATTTTTTTAAAGGAATTAAAAAAAAATCAGGGAAAAGAAGAAAACGTGTGTGTAGCATTCAAATAATTCCCAATTATACCAAGTGAATCTTGTTGCCAACATTGTACTTCCACTAAAAAATGTGACTAAATACAGTCCCGTATCGTGCAACCGACTAAATAAGCCCCCAAAAATGTTGATATTATTTGATAAAAGATACCAAGAAAAAAAAGAAATGGAAATCTTGTGAAAGAATTGTAAAAACAAATGACGTTTGTTGGCCCTGCAACCTTCAAAAGTGAAAAATAATTTTGCATTGCCGGAAACTCCGCAAAATGTAACTTGATGTCAAGTCTTGAACATGTTTTAGTTGCCACACTTGGGATTGCTGTTGCTCACTGTTGTTTCAAGCGTTGCTCACCGACTTTGTGTGAACGCTCAGATCCGTGGAAAATTACAGGGAACATTGGTAGGGACCAATCGAAATCAGGTTCGGGAATCCATTTTAAATAAAAACAACAACAAAAAACACAAACAATTCCTGAAAGTTGACTTTTATTCTGACATTTCTGTTTGCTCAGCAATTGGAGAGCTGTGTTTACTGAGTCTCACTGTTTACGTGTATTTACCCAACTCCCCCCGTACGGAATTTATAATCAGCCGCTCGATGTTTGCCTATGCGTCTCTGTGAGGCAGGTGTTGAAATTGGGATAAGCTTGGTCAATGATTGAAGATGGCAAAGATGTCTAAGCTTCTTAAATTTCAGGCCCTGGGGGGGGAAATGTTTTTCATCAGAATGACAGTTTGCATAATCTGCTCTGGATTGAGACCAAAGTATTACTACACGGGATTCAGACGGATCATTTTCCCGCCTATTAAAAGGAAAAACTTTCTGGCAAATATTTTATGGAGTTATCATATACTTACTCATTTATAAGATGTTATGTGTTTACATATTTATTAGTTACCATGTATTTTAATGTACATAACACTCTCGGGACACGGCATCCCCACATCTTTTTACTTTAGGGTGTAAAACAAGTTGTTTATACAGCCTCCTGTTAAATTATTTTGTGTGCATAAAAACGTAGGAAATTAAAACTTTGCAGTGTTTGAGTATACGGTAAGTCTCTAACTTGCCTGTTTGCTAATGGTTAACGTCAAAAGAAATGCCAGGCTGCTATTGGCATAAGGAAAGTGCTGATTTACTATTGGCAGAACTCCCTCCCACAATGGCTTTCTCTTTCTTCATTCAGTTCAGAATTTAGTATGTATCTTAAAGACTTTTTGGCGAGACAATACTGTATAGTTTCTTCTGTATTTATGCGCAGGGTTGGGTAGGGTTACTTTAACTTGATCACTTTCAATTACTTTTGGATTACTCCAATACCAAATATGCTAATAAAAGACAAAAGAAACTAAATATGAATACAATTACTAAATTTTGTGCAGGCTTGGGGAGTAAGGGAATACATGGAACGGCAAAAATGATGTTGGCAAGCTGTTTGGATTTATTTTCATTTTGTTTCTGTCGCATTTTATGTTCGTTTGGCCGGAGATCAAAGAGATCAAAGCCAGGAGAGAAAGCTTACGACGTGTTGTGAGTCATAACTTGATTCATATTTAGTTTATTTTATCTTTTATTAGCATATTTAGTACTGGAGTAATCCAAAAGTAATTGAAAGTAATCAAGTTAAAGTAACCCTACCCAACCCTGTTTATGCGCAATAGGTCCCTATGTCACAGACCAGAAACAGACACAGGACCCAATAGCGCTCATTTTCTCAGTTTTTATTAATAAAGAGGGAGAGCAGGGTTTGCTTCCACGATCCGATGGTTGACGGACAATAGGAGCAGGAGATGCGGAAGTGGCACTTCCGTGTCTAGCGAGGAGGGTCGAAGACAGGCGGGAATTACGAGTCGTTAGGCGGGACGGGAGATCAAGGGCGGTGTCAAGTTCGGAATCGAGATCGGCAACAGGAGACAGGCAGGTAACGGGGCAAAACAGATCGAATAACAGGCTGGCAGAACGGGGCAGAGTCAGGTCCGGAAACAGGTTGGTAACGAGGATCAGGCAGAGAAAAACAGGGCAGGAACAGAATCTGACGTAAGAGCTTACCGAGCTGGGAGCAACAGTTCGCATAACGATTTGACAGGGATCTCTTTGAAGTCGGGGTTTTAAAAAGACTACATCAGCCAAACAGCTGTCCGGGCTGTTGGCGCCAATCAAGCAGTCGCAGGTGTTCTGAATCGGCAATCATGACACCCTAGGCTTTCATGGATGCTAAAGGGAGTTTGGCCTCATCCTTTTTGGCCTCTTCCTGTCTTAGCAAGATGTTTATATTGGAGGCAGGAGTCGACCCGGGTTATGTTAATCACTTTTAGCAGTTTCCTCTATTATCTTTTTGAATGTGCTTTTCAAGATATGCCAACATTTTGCTTGCCGAGAAACCACACGGAGGATGTGACTGTCACAGACCAGGAACGGAGACGGGACAGAATTGTGTTAGTTTTACTCAGCTTTTATTGAGAAGGAGAACAGGACTTGCATCCACGATCCAATTATCGTCAGTCATGGATAGCAGAAAGCAGGAACGCGTAAGTGGCACATCCGTGTCGAGCGAGGATAGTCGTTGACAGCGAGAAAAACAGGTCGATGGCCGGGGTGGAGGAGCAAAAACTGAAACGTGTCCAGAAAAGAGGTCGGCAACAGGTATCAGGCAGGATACAGGGCAGGATAGAGTCGGAGAGTCACAAAAAGCTTGCCTAGCCGGTAGCATAGGTTCGCAGACGATCGGACGAGTGTTTTTAGGAAGGCGGGAGTTTAAACAGAGTCCAGCAGCCAATCAGGGTCCGTGGCTGTTGGCGCCAACGGGGCAGCTTCAGGTGCCCCGCATCAGTAATCATGACAGAGACGTCTGTTGAATACGTAACACTGATGCTAACTTTAGCAATGAAATGCCGTAAATTGATGAGAGAGTAAAAGACTTGGATGCCGCTTCTTCTGCATGCGTAAATCAAGCTAAAGTGTCTTTGTTGTTCTGGATTGAACAAGGCCCAGGGATAATGGCCTGGCTGCTTGCATTCTCTGCTCTTTTTTCCGACCCACTAGTGTGATTATTCCCTACCACTTTCCCATCTGTGGACGAGTAGCTCTTGAAAACAGCGCAACTTGTAATGTATGTGCAATGGTCTTTTACTATCTGCCCTTGCTCTTACCACATCTGCTTAATCTTGGACATTATTGCCCTTATGGGACATTAACGTCTCTAAAAAAAATCCCCTTCTCTGTGGCCATCTGGTTTTATGAGCCCATTCCATTTCCTAGATAGCCAACTTTTGCATTTGTCCTTATTACTGTCCATAAAACTCCAGTATTTAAGAGGTGTTGTAAAAATTTCGTTGCTGTTTGACAATGTCTGATATCTGGTCGCCATTATCCACTTCCATGATGCGGTAGTTCGTTTGTACACGGAGCCGCTCACCATTGCGGGAAAAATATTGAGATAATATAACACACCTTTTACTGCTTGAGCACATGGCCATATGTAAGAGTGAACGCAACGGACATGCGGAAGAATAACCAAAAAACACCTTTTGACAAAAATTGTTGCATTAACTTTGACAGTTTTCATCAGATTCAGTAGAAGAGTAACCCTTTCAAACACTGCGAAATTAAAGTTTGATGCGTTTGGCTCTATCTCATTACTTCCTCTATTCCCTAGGCACTTTGTCTTGTTTGTCTTCCCCCTGCCCCCCACTTGTCGGGACCAGAACGGAAACAGGACCCAATTGCGTGACGTCTACCACCAGGTTTATTGAAAGAAAGAGGAAGGGCTGCGCCCCCGATCTGGTGTTCGCTGGACGCGGGGAGCAAGTCGCTCTCAGATTCCGACTGTGATCCCAACACAGAAGTGGATCTTCCATAGCGAGCGATGGCGGTGTCAGGGACAGAGAAACTGGTCTGTAGCTGAGACTGGGAGAGCAAAGCGTGGTTGGGGTCGGAAACGAGTAGTAAGCCAGAACGGGAGACTGGACGTAGTTAGGGACAAAAAGAGGTCGTAAGCCGGGACGGGAGAGCAGACGTGGTCAGGATCAAAACAGGTCGTAGCCGTAGACAGACGGGAGCAAAAATGGGACAGGTTGGAGTCAGGGTCGAAAACGGATTGCCTAGTATACACTGAGGTTCGCAGACGGACTGACAACAGGGGACTGACAGGACTGGGTTCAAATAGTGACAGACAGCCAATCAGAACCCGCGCCACATGAGCGGGCACTGGTGCTTCACATCAGTAATCATGACACCACTACTTAGTGAGGGAAAGGAACAATTTCTCTAAGACGGAAGTCTCCAACCTTTTTGAAGCTGAGAACTACTTTTTGTTACTAATTAGCACAAAAGGCAGCTAGTTTCATCTGCATTTCTAAAACTGTAACTTAACATGTTATTACTTTGTTATTACTATGTTATCACCTCTTAAGTTATTGGAAGAAGAGTTAAATCGATTCAGTACATCACTAAAATAATAATTTTACTAGAAAATCCCACTGACCGAGCAAGAGTGAGCTTTCAGAAAGGTCTACGGGCACCTCAGTTGTCCACAAGCACCAGGTTGGAGACCCCTGGCCTTGCCACTAAGCGTCTTTTTAAATGTTTAATGGCACCCAAAAACAGTTTTCTACCGAGAATAGATTTCTGTAGGATTCAGTCTTTGTCAACTTCATCTGAATGCATTTTGCTAGAGTAAGTAGTAAAATTGAGGGGAAGGGGAAATAATGGAATTGAGCCTTAATCTCTCAAATAATGATGTAGCTGTAAGGGGAAGTAACGGGATTGTCTTCGGGTATAGCAATACTTAATGAGTTTATCAGACTACAAAGAGAGCGAATAAGCTCTGTAGCGGTACGCCATACGTTCGAAAAACTGAATGCCACTTCACAGTAAAATGTATTCGAAGCGGCAGCCATGTTTAACATTTACGTGTCATGTCGTATCAGCATTCTTTGACAGCGAGCAAATGTAAAAGCACTTGGTCCAAGTCAATTTTATAGCCGGCTGAGTTTGTCTCCTCCCTTCTTTTTGATGGGCTTTGTGCTCCCACACTGTATCTCCCTTTCTTTGTACAGCAATTGTTTTAGAGTGCCAGGATAAAGAGGCCTTCCATTTATTCAAATTCACCGAAATCACGATCGGTATTCTTCGTCGGGCTTACAGCTCAATTTGAAACCGATTTTAAAAGACTGATCGCACACAAGTTCTCATATTGATCCCCCGTTAATCCGAGTTATTATATATAAATCTCGCAGCCCGTCTTCTCGACGTCAAAAAGAGCGACCGCAAAGATGGAAATAATTTACGAGGCGACGGCGTCGAGTTATTCTCCGTCGCGAGGTCTCATCGCGCGAAGCACTTAACAAACGCGGCACTCGGAAAAACACCAACACTCATAAATACCGAGGCGGGCCCTCGGGGGTAGAATGTCTCCCGACGTTCAGTTTGGCAAATTGATGTTGACGGTTTGTGGATAACGAGACACAAGTCGGCCCGGAACTCGTGCGACTTTGGTTGTTCTTTGAGGAGAATCGGTTAAAAGCGCGAGGCACTGTTGTTGTATGATAGGCAGTGGCTCAGGAGGTAGAGCGCTCGTCTTGGGATCAAGAGAATCCCGGCTCCTCCGTGTTACATGTCGAAGTGTCTTTGGGTAAGACACTGAACCCCTAATGCCCCCAATAAGCAGGTTAGTGCCTTACATGGCTGCACGGCCCACTATTAGGAAATGTGAAGCGCTTTGGGAAGTCTTTATTGACTTGAAAAGCGCTATATAAATGCAGATCATTTCATTTCATATCCAAAAACAATGAGATTTTTGAAACAATGGCAGTGGACACAGTCGGCACCCGTTTATCGAAAACACAACAACCCTAACTCTAACTTACTCTCTCATGCGCCAACTCTCGGCACACTCTTTGTCATGATTGCTGATACAGGTCACCTGTGACTGCCCAATTGGCGCCAACAGCCCTGAGCACTGATTGGTTCAAACACTCTTTTTAAACCCCTGGCTTCCAAGAGGAATCCGTCAGACGATTTGCGAACCTATGCTCCCAGCTAGGCAAGCCCCATACCTTCCGACATTTTCCTGCCCTGTTTTCTCCTGCCTGATACCTGTTGCCGACCAGTTTCTGGACCCGTTTCTGCCCTGCTCTTCCATCCCGACCATCAGCCTGTTTTGCCCTGTTTCCTGCCTGATACCTGTTGCCGACCTATTTTCTGAACTCGATACCGCCCTTGCTCTCCCGTCCCGACTATCGACCAGTATCCCTGCTGCCTACGATTATCCTCGCTCGACACGGAAGTGCCGCTTCCGCTTTCCTGCCACCTGCTACCCGTGTCTGACAATCATCGGATCGTGGAAGCTAGCACTGCTCTCTCTTTTTATCAAGAAAACTGAGTAAACGAACGCTACTGGTTCCTGACTCTGTTTCTGGCTTATGACACTCTTGCCCTTACAACGCAATTTACTTGCCATGCGGATGACACTCAACTGTATCTGCCTTTGGAGAAAACTGCTCAGTTAAATTGTAGAAATCTGGACGCCTGCCTTACTGAGATTCAAAGATGGATGTCACCTAATTTTTTTGCGCCTTAGCCCAGAAAAAAATGAAATGTTGATTTTTGGTGGAGCTCATTGTCGTGATTTGTTCTCAAACACTGCTCTGAGCCTCAACAAATGAAATCACCCATAGTGAATTGTTCAAAAATCGGGGTCTTATATTTGATCCTAATCTGTCGTTTCATGTGAAAAATATACTAATATAACTTTCTTCCTGTCAAGACCCGGAAACAGGATCAGGACCCAAACGCGTGACGTTCTCACACAAGCTTTATATTTTAAGGGAAATGGGGAGTCATGCACGTTAGGCAGCGGTCTAGCGTGAAAAGACAGGAAGCCAGAGACCGACGAGATCGATTCCAATTGCCCGAGCAGATATCGATGGGGTAGATACCAGACAGGACGGGACAGACAGGATTAAAAATGAAACAGGACAAACTAGACGGGAACGAAAACTGGAGAGAATAATAAACAGGAAAAAAAATAGACGGGAATTAAACTGTAAACCGATATTAAACAGGACAGAATAAACGGGAACAATACCGGACAGGAAATACCAACAGGAAAACAGGACCGATTCAGAACCCACATCTTGCAGGGCAGAGGTTCGTTGACTGGCTGACAAAGGAAGCGTGAGAGTGCTGAGCTTATAATGGATAGAAAGCCAATCTGTCAACGAGCTGCAGCTGGCGCCACACGGGCGGGGGCAATTGGGTGCCATGGCAACCGTAACACTTCCATCTCCGTAATATTGCGAAGATTCGCCTGAATCGGATCTCAATCAGATGCCAAATTTATTAGACGGTACACCGGGAGAGTTTTCAAAGCTTTAATATTAATAATATAGCTTTGACAGGGCAGTTAATGGTAGCAACACTCGAGCGCCGCTAGCGGCCGTTAGAAAAATTACATAAATTGGCCGCATCTCTGAATAAGCCGCAGGGTTGAAAGTTAGGGAAAAAAGTAGCGGCTTATAGTCCGGAATTTACAGTAATTGCTTGTTTACCTCATTGATTAATTTTAGTCGCGAAAACGTCATTTAAAGATTGAAGATGTACTTCGCTCCATTCTCATCCCTAAACATATTTCAAACATCCATTCGCCGATGACAACGATCCCAAAAAATCTTCCGGCCTTATCTTCCCTATAAACATGTTGATAGAAGCTTTCAAAAGGCGTCATAAAACTAAGCCCTCCCCCACGCAATTTTCCCAAACGTCAGAGTGACAAATGCGCCGCTCGCCAAACTAATTCTGCCGAGCTCATTCTTGACTGAAACGGGTTTCCAGGCTGGAGAGGCCAACGGAAGCCGGTATCTCGGCCAGATATCGGCGCTTCTCCAGATCGTGTCAACAACTCGTACGAGACGGTGCCATCGTTCTTCTTTAGCACCCAAGTTGACGTGATTCATGGAGCTCTGCGTCTTGATTTAAGATTCTTTTTTGATGTTTTATAGCCTGGAGCACGAAGGCTCTTTTGCAAAGCTGGAAAAGCTGGGCTGTCTCAAAAATAAGGCCTGGAATAAACGTGATTTGTTTTTAGGGTAACGCATACCTGTCAACCTGTACGTTTTTGCCGTACAAAGTACGTTTATTTTGCATTTTAAGATGTGTACGACGTACGAGAAAATCTGTATGGAAAAACGTAAATTTGTCAATGATGGGTACCATCCGGTATACACCGACTATCACGAAACGGCAAATCAATCAAGTCAAACGAGTTCGCCGCGGTAGCCCCTATCTCGGTATCGTTTTTTTTCCGACGCAAACGAAGGGAGTGGTTTAATGCTACTGTGCACATGCGTCTGCAGCCTCGGATTTCATGTGGTAGTTATGTGTCATGTCCTGCACGGTCGTCATGGCACACAGCTGGTCCCGCCCCTTGACACCGGCTGAGACAGATTGACTTGATTGCGTGTGGGATACTTAAGCGCTCCTTTTGGGACTGCCTGTTGCCAGACCACTGCTTAACTTGAGGAAAAACCTGTTCATGCCCGTTTGTGCTGAGTAAATGCCTAGTTGGTGATTTTGATTGCCTTTAAGCCTGTTTTGTGAGTATTACCTAGTTTGAATTTTTGACTGCCTTTAAGCCTGTTTTGTTTTGTCTTTGGCCCCTGCGTGGTGGACTACTTTTATTTTCTAAATTAAAGTAACAGATCGTACACGGAAATTAGTTCACACTTCCTGCCTCCTGGTCTGTTCCGTGACAGTTATGTTGTGAAAGGAAGTCCGTCTCTTTTTAGAGAACCGGCTTTTTCGGCTCAACTCATCAAACGGCTCACTTGCTTTGATACATTATATTACAAATGATGTTGTATAAAGAAGTTAAGAAAAAAAAAAAGGATGTATAAAATGAGAAAATGAAAAAAGACAGGTTTGTGGTTTTCCCTTTAATCAGTATACTACCAACAATAATTTAATGCAGAAAAATAATTCATAATTTGAATAAGAAAATGTATTATTCTTCCTAATTATAGTTGCATGTATTTTTTCCTTCTACAGTGAACGTCCAAGCGACTTCATTTTTGAAACTTTTTTACAATAAACCTCATTCATGTCGAGCAACTCAGTATCTCACAACAAAATGTTAATTAACGATATATATGATATAACAAAACACATGTACAATATAACATGTTAAACCACATAAATAAACACGTTTGAAAAATAAATATGGTCTAAGATTATTTTGAATTTTGTAAGGGAAAATACGACAGTTTGTAAGGGCATGGAGCCCTGGAGCTTGACAGGTATGGTAACGACCTTAGAGTAACTCAATAACCTGCCGTAAGAGCTTGTCCAAAATGGTCAATTTTATTGATTTGGTGACATTTATTGACAAAACCTGTTGTTCAGCATCAGTGCACTCTTCAAGTCATCAATACAGTAACTAAGATATTCCTTGTTCAGTAGGTGGCAGTGTCATGATTGCTGATTCGGGGCACCTGCGACTCCCCCGTTGGCGCCAACAGCCCAAGTTGCTGATTGGCTCCCTGACCCTTTTTAAACCCCCGTCTTCCAAAAGGAAGCTGTCAGACCATCTGCGAACCTATGCTTTCAGCTAGGCAAGCTCTGCACTATCCGACATTCTCCTGCCCTGTTTTCTCCTGCCTGATACCTGTTGCCGACCTCTTTTCTGGACTCGTTACTGCCCTTGCTCCTCCTTACCGGCCTTCGACCTGTTTTCCCGCCGCCTACGACTACGCTCGCTCGACACGGAAGTGCCACTTCCGCGTTCCTGCCACCAGCTACCCGTGTTCGACGATCATCGGGTCGTGGAAGCAAGCACTGCTCTCTTTCTCAATAAAACTGAGTAAAACGAAGGCTATTGGGTCCTGTCTCCATTTCTGGTTTGTGACAGGCAGAAGATTAGAGGTAAGACTGAACCTGAACCCTGCTTAAACCGGGACCTGGTTTTGTGTGTAAAATGTCAATCATGTGCTAATTTCTGCTAATTTTTCTTTATAATTCTCTACTTGTCATGTGTTCTATGTTTCATTTTCTCTGTGGAGGATCCGCACAGCATGCACGCTACCCTATGACTACGTAAGGTCATGTCATGTCAAGTCATGTTTATATGTATAGCCCTAATCGCAAGTAGTCTCAAAGGGCTGCACAGACCACAGACTATTGCAAACTACAGACTATTATTTCACCAAACTCTGATCTAAAACCTACATGAGGGCAAGAAAAAACTAAAAACCTCAACATAAGGAAAAAGAAGATACCTTGAGAAGGGACCGCACATGAGGTCATCCCCAATCCAGGATGACCAGGCTGCAATGGATGTTGCAATAAGAATTCATACATAGATATCGTCAACAGTAAATATAGGTCATCCATAAGCTATAGCAGGGGTAGGGAACCTATGGCTCGGGAGCCATATATGGCTCTTTTCATGAGTACGTATGGCTCAGAAATAAAATGTAACTCTTGCACATCTTTCTGTGGCATTCCCAAGTCAAGTGATTTCATTCCAATTTTGGTCCATATAAAGCCGAAGCAACTTAATGCAGAAGTTTGATAAGAAACCATTTAAACTAATAAATAAAAACGATGGCAAACGACTTTGATTGGGTGAGCAGTATAGGTGGGCGGATCCCTGCACACGGCGCAAGGCACTTCCTTTTCTCTCTCTCTCTCGCTCAGTCTACACCAAAAGTGAATATGACGATATGCTTATCGTTTGCAGTAATTTGTGACATTTTTACAAAAGAACTTTGCATGCACATTGTTTTGAAACCGTTATTAAGGACGAATTTCATGGAAAAAAATTGCCTCAACACTCTTAACTGAAGGTGGAAGACAAATTGTAAATGGCATATTTACATTGATTTGGGACACAGGATTTGGGATTATTTTCATTTCAAACATTAAATTAAATCATCAACACAGTGAAATCAAATGTGCTGAAGAATAAGCTTTTGTCTAGAGAGCGTGTTTGGCAGTTTTTTCATTTTTGTCTGAAAATATATGATGTGGCTCTCTCAATTTCTTTTTAAAACATTTTTTGCTTTTATGGCTCTTTCCTGGTTCCTGACCCCTGAGCTATAGAACAGAAGTGTGTTTTAAGCCTAGATTTAACACAGTTCCACTGAGGTTGCAGAATCTCAGGGGGAAGAGCATTCCACAGCACCGTGGCCTGAATGGAGAACGCTCTCGAACCTGTGGATCTCTTCTTGGCTCTTGGGATCACGAGTAGACCACCATTTTTAGAGCGAAGGCTCCGGACCACAAAATAAGGGGGGCATTTTTGCCGTCTCCGACAAGCTGTTTGTTGTAGGAAACGGCAAATATCATGTTTTACAAGGTAGCCAGGGTAGCGAGCATGCTGTGAATTTTGGAGCCAAAGTGTGCGCCGCGGTGCCTGGCTGTTTGTAGTCGGAGACGGCAAAATAACACTTGTCTTCAGGGTAGCGTGCATGCTCCTCACGAGTAACATTTGGGTTTTTGTCAGGCTCGGTTGCTAAAATCAAGTTTAGCTTTTAGTATTGGGCTGGTTGGGGCTTTTAGACCCTCAGGCCGGGTCGGCTGGGCCCAATCTTACTTCTACAATAATTTTATAATAATCTAATGAGTAATAGTTTTGGCAACTCATTTTCTTTATATATACCATTTGAACTTTAGGTAGAACAAACAAGTAAAGTTAATGGTAAACCTAAAATTAAATTAGCTTTGTGCTAGCCCGGAGCATCACTCCAAGCGTTCAACCCTGCGGCGTATGCAACGATGTAGCCAATAATGCAGATTTTCTAACGGCCTCTAGGGGCGCCAAAACAGTAAAGGTAAAAGTGAGACACTTGTAATATACGTGTCGAGGGAGACGCAAGTTTGATGTAGCTTTGCCGAATGCAGGATTGGGTAGGGTTACTTTAACTTGATTACTTTCAATTACTTTTGGATCACTCTAATACCAAATATGCAAATAAAAGACAAAAGAAACTAAATATGAATAAAATGACTAAATTTTGTGCAGGCTTGGGGAGCAACAGAATACATGGAACGGGAAAAACGATGTTAGCTAGCTGTTTGGATTTATTTTCATTTTGTTTCTGTCGCATTTTATGTTCGTTTTGCCGAGATCAAAGAGATCAAAGCCAGGAGAGAAAGCTTACCACGTGTTGTGAGTCATCATTTTATTCATATTTAGTGTCTTTTTTCTTTTATTAGCATATTTGGTATTGGAGTAATCCAAAAGTAATTGAAAGTAATCAAGTTAAAGGAACCCTACCCAACCCTGGCCGTATGTGTATAAATAAAACTAGCATGAACAGACCCTCACCATGAAAAATGTGTCAATCGGAAGTGGAGAGCTAAATACCATATCAGGAATAATTTTACGAATCTGTTTATTGTAAACAGGAATAATGTGGTGAAATTTGGTACTACATTTATTTCCTATGGGTCCCAAGGCTTGCAGTGATGCTAGAGGGAGAAGCAAAACCTGTCAACCATGAAAACAAAGCTTGCGATTATCAAAATATACAAAGAGGGCACATGCATCTCTACACTCACTCAATCGCATGGTGATAATTAACTGACAATTGAGATGATTATTAAAAATAAAGCAAACACATTTTCTAAGAGCATGAAAATCTTCTGATGGGGAAGCTTTGAAATCTGTTTAATTTTCAACACGCCGTCGCGGGCCCCTTCCCCCTTTGCATCCACCTGCTACTCCACTTTACCGGCTCAGGTCATGCCACACCAACGTTAACTCAAATTACAATTTTCCTTGACATGTATATTTATGGCCGGCACGGCCGATGAGTAGTTACCATATCGACCCCACAGTTTTGAGGTCCAGTGTTCAAACCGGGCTACATGCCTCCCTGTGCGGAGTTAGCATGTTCTCCCCGTGTCTGTGGGATGTCCTGCGGGCACTCCGGTTTCCTCCCACATGCATGACAGGTCAATTGGCAGGTCTGAAATTATCCCTCGGTGTGAATGAGCAAGTAAATTGTCCGTGGGACTGGCTGGCAACCGGTTCAGGGTGCCCCCTGCTCACTGCCCGAAGATTGACTCCAGCACCCGAGTTATCCCACTCATGGGAAACTGCTACATTCTGGACATTTGTGTTTTAATTATCGCAAAGACCTGGATCTACCTAAGGATACGCGATGCTGGCAAGCAGCTAGCCAGCCGCTCTCTAACTCGCTACCTTACACCGAAAGGAATGGCCTTTCAAGTTTGTTGAATTTTTTGGAATATGGCAATATAGAGCATTCATTTAACTGCAATTATTTGCCCTGTATTCTTGTGTTTTGGATCTAGAACTGTTATTTTGTTACAGTCTTATACTCTCAGTCGGTAAGATCGTCATCCCGAGGTGAGTTTGACCCTTGGGGGCTTTTATGGAAGGGCGTTGTTATTCCACAGATTTTCACCTTTCGTTTGGGATTCTGGTCCTTATTAACTGTGGTAACAGAGGGATTACTGTGCTATGTTACTTTCATATTTTTTATCTGGGGTACTATGGACTCAGAACCTATTAGCTAATACGTACAGGTTTCTGTAACCCACCATACAGCAATTTCTTTGCGATCCCCATCTCACAACGGATTCATATTGTATCCAGTGTTCCCTCTAAGCTGCGCGCGTGCGTAATTGTGCACTGCTCGCACATTCTCGGCGCACAAGAAAATCTAGCCAGCGCACAAAAATGAGGGCTCAAAATCACTAATTAAGAAGCGACTTAAGTCAAAGTTACAGTGCATGAAGGTAAAAATACATGGGTTCCCCTGACGTTGTGTCCTAAATGCGGTATTTTGAAGTCGAGTTGAAGGAGAACGAAGTTGAGTAAAGTTACTAGAGAACCGGCTTCTTTGGCTCGGCTCACTAAAAGGAACCGGCTCTTTCAGGTCCTAAACGGCTCCTCAGGTTTTTTTTGCTTCTTTAATCCCAACATGACCAAATATTAAGTAAAATTATGCACAAAATGACTTAAGGTAAGGGGGAATAGAACAAAAAAGAAAAAAATACCAAAATGAAAAAGTAGTGAAAAGCTGAGAAAAAAAAGGATGAGAAAAAAAAGAAAGAAACATTTAGAAAAAAGCCAGAAAAAAAAGAAAAGAAAGAAATGTAGGAAAAAAGTAAACAGAGAATAAAAAGAAAAAAGTAACAGCTCAGAAAAAATAAACACAATGAGATTTTTTTTTAAGGAATTTTTAAAAAAAGTAGAAAAAAAACACAGAAAAAAGAATAAAAAGTTTGTGTTGCATTCAAATAATTTCCAATTCTCATTTCGATAAATAGATATCGGGCGGAGCCGTGTAAATAAAAAGTGAATCTTGTTGCCAACATTGTACTTCCACTAAAAAATGTGATGAAGTACAGTTCTGTATCTTACAACCGACTAAATAAGCCCCCAAAAATGTTAATATTATGAGACAAAATATGTCAGGAAAGAAATGGATATCTTGTGAAAGAATTGTAAGAACAAACGACGTTTGTAGGCCGTACAACCTTTGCAATAGTACATGAGTCAATTCATTCAAAAGAGAAAAATCATTTTGCATTGCCGGAAACTCAGCAAAATGTAACGTGATGTCAAGTTTTGGACATGTTTGATAATTAATTATCTTGCCACACTTGGGATTACGGTTGCTCATTGTAGTTTCAAGCGTTGCTCACCGACTTTGTGTGAACGCTCAGACCTGTGGAAAATTACAGGGAACATTGATTGGATCATCGCAGTACACTGTACATATTCTAAACTTAAGCTACATTTTAGCCCGTCTTAAAAGTGTAAACATTAAAAAACTGCAGTTTTGAAAACCGGGGAGTACATACGAGAAGGCGCAGGTGAGCGAACGTATCGTGACCGATGCAACAGGGGTTGGACGGTAAAGGGAATTTCTCTTCTGGTGGATAGTTAAAGGTGCCGGCATCAAAGTCATCGGAGCGTGCTGCCTTTACGGTCATTGATTTGTGCACTGGTGCGGAGTCATACTGGAATTGAAGGAGCCGCCTTTGCCAAGTACCTCACATTAAGTTAGAAGTTGAGAATTTTCCAAAATGTGTGCGGAAAAATCTTCTGTATTGCTTAAACACAAACAAAGGCAAAAATCATATTTACGCGCAACGCGAGCTCGTATTTTGAACATCATTTTTCAAAGTAAAAGCAAATGTTTGCAATTATCTAACGCAGCAGCTAGCCGCATTTGTGAATAGCTTTGTGCAAGCCCAGATGAGTTAATACTATCTAATTTAGCAGCTAATGCCAGTTTCACTAGTTTAACTACTAATGCTAATGCTAGCAGTGTAGACATAAACGTTAGCTGCTAATGCTAGTGTATTTGCATTAATGGCTACGTGTAACCAGGCAAAATGAATTTAAAATTCAATTTAAAGTGATCCCTGTCCAGAAAATAAATACATTCACTAAAATGTCTTATTTTGTTTTTTTTTGTTCATTAAAAATCATGCATTGTGATTTCGGGATTTTTCTTTTTAGTTTACCTCTCTCACAGTGGACATGCACCTACGATGAAAATTTCAGACCCCTCCATGAGTTCTAAGTGGGAGAAATAGCAAAATAGCAAGGTGTTCAAATACTTATCTTCGTCACTGTGTGTATATATATATATATATATATATATATATATATATATATATATATATATATATATATATATATATATATATATATATATATATACATATATATAATTTTTTTTTTTTTAAATTGTGATATATTTTTGACACAGGCAGCACGGCAGCTGAGTGGCTTTTTTTACGGCACAGTTCTGAGGAAATCGATTTAACTGATGATTGACCACATCTTTTTCGGCCAATTGCAGGGTTTGTTTCGGCCCTCAAGCCTACCCGAGGTTCCGAATAACTTTAGCCAATAGCGATCGATTTAACTGATGATTGACACATTGTTTAGCCAATGAAACGCCGGTATATAAATCCCAGCATACACCGCGGACTACTCCACGTTCGGGGGGAAATCGAGTCGGCGGCTCTTGCGTAAGTTGCGAGACCTTGCGATTTAATATTGAGCCATTTATAAGGCGCACTGTATTATAAGGCGCATGGTCAGCTTTTGAAAAAAATTAAGACTTTTAGGTGCGCCTTATAGTGAGGAAAATACGGTTGGTGTCACGGTTGCGATGGCGCCCACTATTTAAACCCTGTACCGTCAATCCCCTGTTGTCAGTCCGTCTGCAAACCTGTTTTTCAAGGGAAAATTTCAGACCCCTCCATGATTTCTAAGTGGGAGAAATAGCAAAATACGAGGGTGTTCAAATGCTTATTATATTCACTGTAGATATATGTCCCCAGTTTCCCTTTTTTCTTTCCCTAGGTTTTACGGCCCGCCAGAGCGGACTATAATGGAACATTGTGTCGGCGACTTCCTTATCTTGGCCAGTAAATTAGCTCCGGATCTGATACGAGCTGCCGACTGACTGCAACATCTCAGCGGACACAAAGAAAAAGCGAGAGAAGAAGAAAAAAGGGAGAGAAAGTGGAGATTTGTCAAAAAGAGGCGAGAAGCCCCCACGGAGACGGGGGAGCTCGAACGCATCTCAAAGGTCACCCGATGCTATCTGGAGAGCTCCTTCCTCTTTGACATTTTGACGGCGGGCGGGGTCAAGCACCTGTCAATCAAACACACCTGGCAGCTGCGCTAGCTAGCAAAGCTAAAGGAAAAAATAAGACTTCTCGATTTTTTTGTGTGTGGGCAAGAGATGGCCTCATTTCTCTCCAGGGTTGGGTAGGGTTACTTTAACTGGATTACTTTCAATTACTTTTGGATGACTCCAATACCAAATATGCTAATAAAAGACAAAAGAAACTAAATATGAATAAAATGATGACTCACAACACGTGGTAAGCTTTCTCTCCTGGCTTTGATCTCTTTGATCTCCGGCAAAACTAACATAAAATGCGACAGAAACTAAATGAAAATAAATCCAAACAGCTTGCCAACATCATTTTTTGCCGTTCCATGTATTCCGTTACTCCCCAAGCCTGCACAAAATTGAGTCATTTTATTCATATTTATTCAATAACTAAATGAAATAAACAAAAAATTGGATAGAATAAAAAAATGCATCATAACAAATTTTCTTGTTTTTTTCTCCTTTGATTAGGGGTATTTGGCAGATTTTTTTTCTCTTTTTTTTGCATGAGGAAGTAAAAAAAAAAGTGTCCGATGTCGGAAGGAAGCAGATGGCGAGCGTACGCGGCGCCGGTGCGCATCATTATCACCTTCATTAGCTGAAGGTGACATAAGACATCATACGGTAGACGTGCACAACCGGGCAGGGAGGGAAAACAAACGCGCTCGTTTGCTTTTTCTCTCAAGGTTCTGCGGCAACCATCACACGTCACGCTCTTATAAACAACAATTTAGCCTATTTAGGGCGCCTCCCTCCCTACGTTAAGCGAAATAATTTTAGGGGGGGCGACTAGCACGGGCCAGTGAGCCGAGTTAGCGTAAACTTCCTCCCGTTTCCTGCTCGTTTATCTTGCCTGTCAGGTAAAGGGCAGTCACAGAGAAGGTGAAACTTTTTTCTCCAAAGTGGTCGCCATGGAAACAACTTGACAACTAGGGCTGCGACGATTAGTCGGCATTGTCGACAAAAATCGATAATAGAAATACGGTAATCTCTTGCAGTATCACGGTTTACCTATCGCGGTTTCGCTACCTTGCGGATCTTTGCTGTGCATTTTGTTCTGCATTACGATTTGCCAGGCAGTCACCCTGCCCCTTTTCTGCCTGTGTCTGACAGTGCGCCAATGACACTGCTGTCTGAGTTGTTTACGTAATAATGCAGCTTAACAAACTTATATTACATATACGTAAATATTTTGGCATTAATTTCAAGTTTCTCTTAACACCCTCTTGGCTACAAAACACTCTGGACCCCCAAAAGCGGCAAAAGTCAGCAGGTAGATGATTTGTATCCCCACAAAATTTGACTCCTGACCAGCTAAACTTGCTCTGGAGCTGTATGTGGCTCGTTGGCGCTCCCTAGTGGCTCCCTGGTGCTTTTTTAAAAATATTTGATGATGGAAAAATATATGGTTTCTGTAGTAAAACAAACTGCAAACACCTTTGGCATTTTCTAATGAATATACATTGACACAGTATGGTTTTTCTTCCTTATATGGCATATATAAGGCTTTTATTTTTTGTGGCTCCAGACATTTTTGGGGGGCTCAATTTGTTTTTTTAACATTTTGGGTTAACTGCCTCAGGAAAGTAAATGCAGTTTTCCAGAACGATCATAATACTTCGATAATGGCGAAGCATACCTGTCAACCTGTACGTTTTTGCTGTACAAAGTACGTTTATTATGCATTTTAAGACGTGTACGACGTACGAGAAAATCTGTACATAAAAACGTAAATTTGTCAATTATGGGTACCATCCGGTATACACCGACTATCACGAAACGGCAAATCAATTAAGTCAAATGAGTTCGCCGCTTTCTCTGTATCGTATTTTTTTTTTGTTGCAAACAAAACGAGCAGTTTGATGCTACTGTGCGCATGCGTCTGCCGCCTCAGATTTCATGTGGTAGTTATGTCGTGAAAGGAAGTCCGTCTCTTTTTAGAGAACCGGCTTTTTCTGCTCAACTATTTAAAGAGAGCCAGCTCCCAAACGGCTCACTTGCTTTGATGCATTATATTAGTAATTATTATGTTGTTTAAAGAAGTATAAAAGGAGAAATTGAAAAAAGACATGTTTGTGGCTATCCCTTTAATCAGTACATTACCAACAATAATTTAATGCAGAAAATGAATTCATAATTTGAATAAGAAAATGTATTATTCTACCTAATTATAGTTGCATGTATTCTTTCCTTCTACGGTGAACGTCCAAGCGACTTCATTTTTGAACTTTTTTAAAAATAAACCTCATTCATGTCCAGCAACTCAGTATCTCACAAAAAAATGTTAATTAACAATACATAGGATATAACGAAACACATGTTCAATATAACATGTTAAACTACATAAATAAACTTAATGGGAAAAAAAATGGTGTAAGATTATTTTGTAAGGGAAAATACAACTTTTTGTAAGGGCATGGAGCCGTGGAGCTTGACAGGTTTGACAAAGTATCATGTGAAGTAAAAACATAATGTCCTGAAATTAAAAATTATTTTTAAAATAATAAGCGATGCAGATAATGGATGGATGGATGTCCCAGCACAAGGAATCTTTTCTGAAATAATACTTCATTTTTTACACTGGGAGTAATTCCCCACGATCACTCGTGCTCCTCGCAATAAAAAGTGATCCATAAGGAAACATGCAAGAGAAGGATCCGTCTTTCATTAGCGCCAAAGAATCGATACGAGCGCAGCGGCGAGTAGAAAAGTCGTCAATAAGTCATTTGACCTTGCAGGCCGTCTCAAATCCTCTCCGGCCTTAAACTGCATCAAGCCGAATGAATATTTCACGCCGACTCCGTTCTGCGCTCGGTGTGAGTAAATGGGAAGCATGTTTAGTTAACAAATGAGCCGCGAATGAAAGGAGCGAGTTTCCCCGTCAAAAGCCTGCAGACGCTAGATAAGGACGGACCGGGATACAAAAGATACACGCGTCTTTGTTTCCGCGCGATGCTCTGGGGAGAGAGACGAGAAGAAAAAAAAAAAAAGGAAAAGACTTCTGGAGCGAAACTCCACATGGAAAACGCTCCACGTTGTCGTAAAACATTAGATTAAATGCAGAATTGTTGAATTCGACACTTTTGTGTTCATTCCCGGACGAAGATGTGAAGGAAAGAAGGAACAATGAACTGTCTTCCTAGTTTATAGGAACAAGAAATAAGGACATTTACTTCATTTGCTGTATTTGGTTATCGTGGTGTGGCAGCACGGCAACGCAGGTCGTGGGATTAGACCTGCCTGTGTGGAGTTTGCATGTTCTCCCCGTGCTTGCGTGGGTTTCCTCTGGGCACATTCCAAAAACATGCATGTCAGGTTAATTGGCCGGTCCAAATTGTCCCTAGGTGTGAATGAGCAAGTGAGTTGTCTGTCCCTGTGTGCCCTGCAACTGGCTGGCAACCAGTTCAAGGTGTCCCCTGCCCACTACCCAAAGATAGCTGGGATGGGCTCCAGCACCCCTGCCACCCTACTGAGGATAAGCGGTGCAGACAATGGATGGATGGATGGATGGGTTATCGTGGTACAATAGACCACACCGTACGACGATTTTACTGTACAATATGGAATAACATGTATTTTTAGCCCTTCTTTGCGGCCTTTTTTGTCCATTTCATTTTTTTTTTCGTGTGGCCAAAAAATTCAAACTTGGTTACATCTCTAAGATCCTTGTCTGCTATTAGATAGATAGATAGATAGATAGATAGATAGATAGATAGATAGATAGATAGATAGATAGATAGATACTTTATTCATCCCCGAAGGGAAATTCACTTTTCCAGCAGCATCCCTAAGCTGAGAACAATCGAAAATAACTGAGAACAATCGAAAATAACACGGGAGCTGCTGGAGTGGCTGCCATTCGTGACGGCGCCGGAGAAACGATTCAATTTGAATCATGTACAAACAAACAAACAATTAGTGTATGTCATAAAAAACGCTGCTCTGCTCTTGGTCGAGGTCACGGCATTATG
The DNA here is from genome assembly GCF_059441175.1 of Urocampus carinirostris. Lineage (NCBI taxonomy): Eukaryota > Metazoa > Chordata > Actinopteri > Syngnathiformes > Syngnathidae > Urocampus > Urocampus carinirostris. The sequence continues at coordinate 14,639,061 of NC_142352.1, forward strand.
ACACTTCTGACATGCTATTGGCTGAACTACCTCCCACAATGGCTTTACTGCTCTTCATTCAATTCAGAATACAGTTTCAAAAAGGGAATTTGTTTAGCTATGGGTCCTAAGGTTTGCGGTGATGCTAAAGGAAGAAAATATCCAATCCACAAATGGGACTATTGATTTTTTCGACCCTGTTTCACAGCTTTTCTTTGAATGAATGAATGAATGAACCAAACATTGAAAAACCATCTAAATTTAAAGTAGTAAAAAATAATAATCCCTGAAATACAGATTTAAGCACCATTTTTAATTTTTTAATATCCAGCATTTTGCTGAATTTCGATAGTGTTTTTTATTATTTTTATTTACTAAAAAATGTATACAACTGAATTTAAAATAATCTAATCATATGACTAATTTTAGGTATTATTTTTTTTATTATTTGAAAAACTAGATAAAATATAGTAAAATAATACGTTTTAAAAATCCCTAATACGCAAATTTTACATATTAGTTTTGAATTAAAAAAGTCAGATAATTTTACTTATTTCAAATATTATTTTCCTATTTTAAAAAAGTTAAAATATATTGAAATAATTAAAATAATTCCTATAATGTTCATATGACAGTTTTTATTTCAAAAATAAATTACGTTGAAAATATACTTTTAAACCAGAAAAGAAATCTAATAATATTAATACAGAAGATGTTACAATTTGAGGCAATATTTCAAATAAATGAAATTAAAGATATTATTTTAAATATCATTAATTCATAGTGAGTGAGGATAAGCGGTTCGGAAAACTAATAAATTAATTTAAAATATAGAATTAATGTAAAAATAAAATAGATATTTAAATTGAGATAATTATTTTCTTTTTTGCAATTATTTTAGATTTAGGTTTTGGGTTTTTTTTTACTCTTAGGATGAAATGAGCAATATGACCTTATACAGAATATGCCACATGTATTTACACTGTTGATCTTAATTTCCTTTATTCATTTTCTAAAATATAAAAGGCAACATTTTTTAAAAATTGGGTAAAATTGACAAAATTAGGTGACAAATGATAAAACATTTGTCACTTATGTAAATTTCCCTTAGATTTTTGACCTGAATTAAAGTTAGAGATATAAAAAGAAAATCAATGTACACAATTAAATAATAATAATATAATAAATTAGGGTAAACGTGTATTGGCCAGCAGCACGGCAGCGCAGTGGTTAGCACGTGTGCGGCACAGTTCTGAGGTCATAAGATCGAACCTTCCTGTGTGGAGTTTGCATGTTCTCCTCGTGCACTCCGGTTTCCTCACACATTCCAAAAACATGCATGTTAGGTTAATTGCCCGGTCCAAATTGTCTCTAGGGAAATAAGCGAGTGAATGGTTGTCTGTCCCTGTGTGCCCTGTGATTGGCTGGCAACCAGTTCAGGGTGTCCCCTGCCCACTGCCCAAAGATAACTGGGATGGGCTCCAGTACTCCCGTGACCCTACTGAGGATAAGCGGCACAGATAATGGATAGATAGATGGATGTATTGGCCACCTACGGCATTCTTTGTTCTCACAGTGGACTTGCACTTTTGCTCCCTAATGAGACGATGCCATTTTCAATATGCGCCGTATCCGTGGAAAAGGGGAAGCGGGCTCCCACCGCGGAGACCGATTAGAATGTGCATGCACGCTATTGTCTCCTTTTCTATGCTTTTTTTTTGTGTGCGCGTGTGCATTTGCACTCAACAGGTATGCAAGCTCATCAGCGGACAATACGGCTCCAACTGTTGATGCCCTGCCCCCTGCCCAGGTCGCAATATGCTCCACATGCTAGCTGGCGCTAACACTTTCAGCGTTTGACGTTTGGTCCGGAACCGTCGCTGAAATATTATTAATAAGCCCCAGTGTGGAAGGCGATCCCGAGGGGAGGCCAAGAACTTTGTTGAAATAAAAGACTATAGATTCTAATAGTAAGAAAAAATATATATATGTACTATTCTTGTTCCACGGACAGACTGAGGAGATCATTTCTTCCTCATGCCATGAGGCTCTTTAACTCCACCCGGGGGAGTATAAGCCCACAATTAACCCCACCGCGACATTTGCATATTATCCTATTTTTATTACAGTGTTTATTTTATGTAGCACTGTTTAAATACTCTATATCAACACGTTACATTGGGTATTTACGTATTATATTCCTTTTACTTTATTATTATTTTATTTTCAACACAAGGATACTGCTGGAAGTGTGAATTTCCCTACGGGGATGAATGAAGTATCTATCTATCTATCTATCTATACGGATTAACATTTATGACATGGGTTTCCCAATTTTTGAAACTGTGAGCTACTAACACTTACAAAAAATATTTTGGAAAACAGAAATTGCAAAAATACAAAGAAGCAACAGAAAAAAACAGAATAATGATTCCGAAAACCAGATTAGGTTCATTGTTTATTTTGGAAAAATATATATTAATTTAAAAAAAGATCAATAAAAAGATTTCCAGAAAAACTTAAAAGTAAAATATAAAAAAATAAAATTAATTAAGAATTTCAAACGATACAAAAATAGATATAGTGATACCTCAACATACAAGCTTAATTTGTTTTTTCTTTTTGAAGGATCGTCGCTACTTCGCAGGTTTTCACTTTTTGCGGGTGGTTTTGTTCCCCCTTAACCGCGATAACCGAGGTCTTACTGTAATAAGATAAAATCAAATGCCTTTTCATATGACGTTCATATCACTTGTAGACTAGCATTTTTTTTCTAGTAGGTTTTGGCACGCTCACTGCTGTGACCCGGGTTCGATTACCATCGCATCCAATGTTTTGCGGTCGGGATCAGCGATATTTCATTTTGCACGGATACGGTAATACGCGACCGTAAAACCTTGTGTATAACACCCACACAAACTATAGGTAAAAAACAAGCTACACTCATTTTAATTCAAACGTACCACCTCAAACACCTGATTTAGATCGTACAAAATCTCCTCCCAAAACATTTTTGCCGAGATCTAAAAAATCCGCATAGGTCACCTAAAAATGATTAATTTTGCCAAAAAGATAAGCAATTTTCATGCTTGATTATTTGTAGCTTAATTTCCATTCTCAGCATTCTCAGACAAAATCTCACAAAGAATATGCTTTAAATGCGGTTTAAGAGATACGATCAAACCAAACTGCAGAATACAGGTATATTTAAGGGGGCGGAATCAGGTTCCTTATGGTGGGGGCAGCATGCGTCAAATGGATCTAGCTGATGGAGGTGAGCAGTCACGAGCCTTGAGCGGTCTCTAGTGGTAGCCTCTGGGACTGCTCGTGAACTGGATTTTATATTGTAAAGCAAGCATAAATTTTGTTTAAAAAAAACTCGTGAATCGAATTTACCGTAAATTCCGGACTATAAGCCGCTACTTTTTTCCCAAGCGCTCAACCTTGCGGCTTATTCAGTGATGCGGCCAATTTATGTAATTTTTCTAACGGCCGCCAGCGGCGCTCGAGTACAAAAGGTAAGATTTAGACCGGTGGAATATATGCGCCGAGGAAGACTGCAACTTCTTAGCTTGCGCACAAATTAAATTAGCGTAGACATATCCTTATCATGCAAATTCCTAAGAGAAAGGCACATGACGCAGCTTTCAAGCTAAACGCAATCGAGCAGTGCGATTAAGAAGGAAACAGCTACTGCACGTAAATTTTACTTTGCAAGCTTTTTGAATGAGGGAGCGTGGGACGACGTCTATATGACAAAGTCTCTTTCCCATACTGAAGGAAGACGACTTTGATGATATCAGTCATAAGTAGGAAGATGAGGGCAATTAACTGTGATTTCTACATGTGCGGTATGATTTTTTTAACAGACGCGTTTGCTGTGTAGCGAGCGTGTTTCTAGTAGCGTTTTGCGACCCTTTACAGGCACGGTTTGGGATGAAAGTTATAATATTATTATTAAAGCTTTGAAAACTCTCTCAGTGTACCGTCTTTCTTTGTAAATATGTGTAACCATGTATAATATGTATTTGCAACTGTATATTTTTGTAATGTATTTATTTTAGAGACTTATTCTGATGTTTTCCACGGGCGAATCAAAAAGAAGGGGCGGAGCAAACGCGGGCTGATGGGAAGTGGGGTAAAGGTGAGTGAGACCTGTTGTTGCGCCGGACAATAGTGGATATATATTTTTCCCACCCTTACCTTTGGAAATGTAGACTTTTTTTCCTTGGATTCGTTTTGACGGGTACCCGGACTCTGCAGGTCTGCATCAAACCTTAAGTACAGTATCATTTTCCGCTCATTCTGCCGGCTGTGGTTTTTGGACTGTGTACTCTATATTCAGCTACGATCGCGGGACTCAAAGTCGGGTTTGGGTTAATTTTGTGATTGTGTTACATGTATTAATGTGGGCGCATGCGGCTTATATACAGGTGTGGCTTGTGTAAGTACAAAAGTGGATATCTTCTTAAATGTGGTGGGTGCGGCTTACAATCAGGTGCGCTCTATAGTGCGGAATTTATGGTATATTGTATAAAAGTGCTTGTATAATAAAACATCTGAGAAACAAAAAAAGAAGACATTTTGAAAACTACAAGGAATGCTTTTACCCTCCCTCTTCCCTCCATACACACACGTATCCATCATGGAGGACTTGACTATGAAATCAATGTGGTCATGCATCCATAAGAAATCCGGATTGTGTCACTCGGGATGAGCGTCAGGATGTGGGCGAGTTGCCGCAGCAACCTAAAGCAGGATAAGAGGTCATGTTGGAGAGCAACTCTAGCCGAGCGCCGCCAAACCGCCTCTCAAGTGCTTCGGCACTTTTGCGGTTATCTCCAGTGGCCGGCTTCTGCCGTGATTGAGGAGCTCCTCAAGAACGTCCCTTCCTCGCCTCTCCGGCATTGTCTCACATTTCGCTGCTAGTTTAATAATTGATCCATCCACAACTTGGCTTGATTGGACTTCATTTTGTGTGTTTTTTCACACCAACGACCCTCAAAGTTTAGGACAAAGCCACCATCGAAAACCAATTTTAAAAATACTGTTGACCCCAGGATACAGCGACCCCGCCTTAAAACATTTTCACTTTGTAGTGTGAAATATGGTGCAGGTTTTTCTGCGGAATTTTCTCCACTAAAACAAATCACAAATAATTTTGCATGGCCAAAAAGGGCCCAGAATTTTCTTGCGTTTGACGAGCTATGTCCCTAAGATACCAATCTGCTATTGGTCGACGGCATATAGAATGCTGATCTGCTATTGGTTTGCGTCCATCATCATGAAAGTGCTGATATAATATGAACTACCAACCACAATGTTTTTCTCTCGCATTATCAGGTTCATAAATCTCATGTGCTATGTAAAGTCGACGATAAGATACTGTATTTCTTTGCTCTGACTCCATACTACGGTGAATCTAAAGGGAGAAGCGAAATCATGATAACCATGCAAACGAAGCTTATCAAGAAATGCAAAGATGGCACAAAAATGACTTCCTTTGCTAAGAATATGGCGATTAAACCAAGGAAATTATAACTATTTTTTCCATTCAGAAAAACGTTTTTTTTAAATTAATTTTATGAATTATTCAGGCCTTTTTTCCTGTAAGAAAATTAAGTAAATAACTATAGACTCATATTTACTTTATTCATTAAATTATCGATTCACTTAACATATTTATAATACAATTCTATTTGTAAATGAGTGAATAGGAAATGTTAAATATTCATAAATTAACAACATAAATACATAAATAATAAAATTGTAATCATTTAATTTATTATTCAATCGTTGGTTAAATCCTACATTTATAAGAAATATAATTAAATGGTAATAAATGCACACATAAGTAAAAAAAATTAGACAATGTATTTAAATTGAATTATGGATGAAGTTATGTACTTATTATAATTATATTTAAATACATTTGAATTTATAAGGACACAAATACAAATGTTTTTATTTCAATTATTTCATAGTTTATTAAATTACAGATTAAATATAATTTCATATACATTTAGTTATACATAAATACATTAGAACAGAATAATTGTGTTTGATTTGTTCATGAAAGTACACATCAAATTATTTATTTAGGATACATGTCATTAAATGTATACTTTTATGAATGAGTAAATGTAAAAATCAGAATAATTTAGTTAGTTTATTAAATATAGGTTCAATTTTATATTTATTGCAAATGTATTTAAATTTATGATAAAAAAATGAATGGAAGAATTCAGTTTATTCTATTAAAATGTGGATTTAATTGTTTATTTAGCACAAATGTAGTGCAATAAATACATAAACACATTTATATTAAATAAATGGAAAAAAAATGTTTGATTTGTCGATTAAATTATGATTGAACTATTTCTTATAAATGTAATCCAATTTCTGTATGTATTAATAAAGAACATAAGTACGTAGGTAAAACTATTTTAGTTTGATATATTTATTATAGAATAGAGATGATAATATGTTTATAATAAATGTAATAATATTCATTCATTTGAATTTATTTAATATACCCAGGCACAGCAAATATTCAACTGTAAAGCTGTTTTTGACCCTGTAAACCAGGGGCCTCAATGGCATCAGGTAGGCCCCTAAGAACACCTGAACAGCCCCCGAGTGGGTTCTGGAAATAGCTCACCAGTCATTGTGCTTTTCTAGTAAATTTAATTTCCATTTTACATGATGTTTAAATGCTTGACTTAACGTCTAAGAAGTACAACCTAGTAATAGCATAGTAATAACATAGTAATAAACAGTTAATTGAATAATGTACATCAAAATGTTAACCCCTTTGCGCCAATCAGTCATGTTTATTTGTATAGCCCTTAATCACAAAAAGTCTCAAAGGGCTGCATAGACCACAGGTAACAGCGCTGTATTGCAATCTACAGACTATTATGACACCATCCCCTGATCTAAAACCTACATGAGGGCAAGGAAAAACTCAAAAACCTCAACATGAGGAAAATGAAAAAACCTTGAGAAGGGACCGCACATGAGGTAATCCCTCTTCCAGGATGACCAGGCTGCAATGAATGTTCCAATTACAAATAATGCACAGATATTGTCAACATAAAATATAGGTTATTCGTATGCTATAGATTTAGTGTTTTAAGCCTGGATTCAAACAGATTTATATTAGATATTAGATTTACAATAACTTTAATAATAAGGATGATAATAATGTCAATACATTTTTTTAACTGAATGTGGGCATGTACCACACAACTGAAATTGTATTTTTATGGTGGTAAAGTTTGCACATGTCTTTTATGGTATTGTAAAGGAAGAGTATGATTGAATAAAGTTGTAAAATTACTCTAATGAGTGTGAAGCCTATCGTAAAGTGCTTTGGGAGGTCTTAGGTGACTTGAAAAGCGGTATATAAATGCAGACCGTTTAGCATTTACTGCCAACCCAGTCCTCAAGAAACGCATGTCCTGCCTGTTTTTGGAGTTTCTCTGCTCAATTACAGGTTAGTCAAATTACCTGGGTCTTTATCAAATTCCCACACAGCTTGCTAACAAGCTTTAAGTTTGCATCACCCGAGTTGGGGAAGAGAAACCTTCCAAACATGCAGGACATGCGGTTCTTGAGGACCGGGTTGGCCACCCCTGCTCTAGTAAGTGTGAAGCACATTGTAAAGCACTTTAGGAGGTCTTCAGTGACTTGAAAAGCGCTTTATAAATGCAGACCGTTTACCATTTACCATGTAATGAAAAATATTGTTATTGATGTTGTTGATCCAATTGCTTGACTAACCCAAATGATAATTGTTGAACATTACAATAGAATAGAGAAGTGGAATGCTCTTCCCACTGAGATTCGATCTAAAGATAGTCATAATAATCTAAGTCAATGAAGACCTACCAAAGCGCTTTACAATGTGCTTCACACTTACCCATTCACACACATACTCAAACACCAATAGTGGCCATGCAGCCATGCAAGGCGCCGAACTGCTTATTGGGGGCATTAGGGATTCAGTGTCTTGCCCAAGGACACTTTGACATGGATTTAATCTAAATTAAATCTAAATCTATAGCATATGAATAACCTATATTTTATGTTGACAATATCTGTGTATGATTTGTTATTGCAACGTCCATTGCAGCCTACCTCATGTGTGGTTTCTTCATTTTCCTCATGTTGAGGTTTTTGAGTTTTTTCTTGCCCTCATGTAGGTTTTAAATCAGGGGATGGTGGCATAATAGTCTGTGGTTTGCAATAATCTGTGGTCTGTGCAGCCCTTTGAGACTCTGTGATTAAGGGCTATACAAATAAACATGAGTTGATTTGACTAGAAGTGATTTTCTTATAGCGTAATAAAAAATATCACACAGAAAAGAATAAAAAACGTTAACGATTACTCGCAAAAGCATTGAACGTCGGTGCGAACTATCGTATTGCATTTGTGTATCGTATACGTTTTAAATATTGTATTTTTCGTTTGTAGTTCATTTGTATCCTGTGCACTGGAATCAAAAGGATATTAAATAAGATGCTTCACGTGTGATGATGCAATGAAGCATGGTTGACCCCTTCTCTAAACCGTTTGACGCTCTCTTTAATTGTAAGTCATGAACACAAGTGCAAGACATTCTGCAGCTTTGCAAGAAACCCGAACTGGCATAAGATCTGCATTTTTAAACAGCTGACAGCCTGTGATGTACCTTGAATTCTATATCACTCCTTTTTTTTATCTCCCCGTGCAACGAAAGCAGACGTCCACAAGAGTGACTGAGAGGACATAGATGCATAATATATTTGACACTTTCATAGCTTGTCTCCTCGCTTCTTGAAAATTAGGTCAATTCGTCACCGCAAACAAACCAGATTTGGAAAATTCTGCAGTTAAATTTCACCTGCAATGAGATCCCACTTCAATCTGAGGCCACAGCGCTACCTGCTGGTCAGGGTGACTTATAGCACTTTAAAGTTAGCCCTGAAGGAAATGTCTTTTTAGATTTACATCTCTAATACGTCAGTTCACGGAAAAGTAGACGGAAATCGTGTCCAGGAGCTTTACCATTAATATTTGAAAACCTTGAACAAAGAAAACCAGCTGTGATATTTATTTGATGCGATGAATCGATGGGGGAGAGACGTTTTTGTTCAAAAAAACGAATATAAGAGACGCAGTGTGTAATAATTTACCAATAGGGGTCGCAGAAGCTTGGAATGCAGCTCAAGTGTGTGCATTCCAAGCAGAAAATAAAGGGCATTAAAGTTACAGTGTGAAACAATTTACCACTAGAGGTCACTGCTGTTTAGAATAGAGCCGGGGATTGGAAGAGGAAAACATTTGGCATTAAGGTGACACTGCTGTAATAATCCATTAGGAGAGCTCGTTGAAGAGATGAAGTGTGTACGCCTTTAATCAGTTTTTTTAGTGTAGCATTAAAATCGTCAAAGTTAGAAAAGACCTTTTTCAAGCACTGGCCAAACGCCAACCCGAACCCGAAAGAAGAGTTTTTTCGAGGAGGTCTAAGAAATGCATGTACATGATAAAAGCGCAGCTATCATGACTAAGCCAGGAGATGGTAGCAGAAAGGGACAACGTTTGAAATTCCGAACAGCCCTTTTAAAGTGACAGTGTGTCTAATTCACCACTAGAGGTCGTTATAGCTCAGAATGCAGCTGAAGAGAAAGCACTCAAAGAAGAAAATAGTTTGTTTTAAAGTGACAATGTATCACATGTCCCCACTAGAGGTTGCTGTAGCTTAGAACAAAGCTAAAGCATAGGCATTGGAAGAGAAAAATATTTTGCACTGACGTGAGAGTGTGTAATAATTCACCACTAGAGGTTGTAGTGGATAGAGCTAAAGCGTCTGAATTGTAATCTCATCTGATCTCATCTCATTAGCTGCACCGCTTATCCTCAGTAGGGTCACGGGGGTGCTGGAGCCCATCCCAGCAATCATTGGGCAGTGGGCAGGGGACACCCTGAACCAGTTGCCAGCAAATTGCAGGGCACAACAACGTACTCGCTCTTTCACACCTTGGGACAATTTGGACCGGCCAATCCACCTGAAATGCATGTCTTTGGAATGTGGGAGGAAACCGGAGTGCCCGGAGGAAACCCACGTAAGCACGGGGAGAACATACAAACTCCGCACAGGAAGTCCGGTAGCTGGATTTGAACCCACACAGGAGGTTCCCAAGACCTTAGAACTGTGCCGCACAGGCGCTAACCACTGTGCCGCCGTGCCGCCCTTCTGAATTGTAATATTCATAATAATATTTAATTGAACAACGCTGAAGAAACATTGCTTTGACACAATGAAAGGTAGTCTATGTAAAGCTTATATGATTTCCCTTAACGACTGGGCTCGTAGGGGTAATATTTCCTGTGGTTTGTCTTGGGCTAGTACAGCCTGGTGGCACCCATCCTTTTTCAGGCCAACACATGTTTACAACTGGAAGCAATGTATATAAAAAAATCCCCCTCAAGACACTTAAATAAAGCCATTAGTAGCCGCACCCCTGGTAACAAAAATGAATACACACTAAAATTAAAGTACCTAAAGAGTCGTTTTTTTTGTGTGCCTACCAAAATTTTGCAGATCTGCCTTAATCCTCCCGGGCATATACTCCACCAGAACCTCCCAAGTTGCCACTGGTATGCTCTTCCACTCCCCCATGAAAACAAGACAGAACTGGGGGGGTATTTAAGAACTTGTGCTTCTCCACATTACGCTTGAGGATGCCCCTAAGATTTTCTATTGGGTTTAGATCTGGAGACATGCTTGGCCAGGCCATTACCCTTAGCCTTATTAGAAAATATGCGGTCATCTCAGAGGTGTGCTTGGGGTCATTGACATGCTGGAACACTGTCCTTTGACCCAGTAAGCCATGGCCTTTGTTTACATATCTCCGGCAAACCCTTGGCGGGCTTTCCTGTGGACAGCCTTCAGAAGAGGTTTTTTTCTGGGGCGACAGCCATATACAGACCATTTTGATGAAGTGTGCGGCATATGTTCTGAGTACTTACAGGCTGACACCCCACCTCTTCAATCTCTGCCGCAATGCTGTCAAAACTCCTGAGCCTATCTTTCTTCATTTTCCTCATGTTGAGGTTTTGGAGTGGAGGGGATGGTGTAATAATAGTCTGAAATAATAGTCTGTACAATAACCTGTGCAGCCCTTTGATACTCTTTGTGATTAAGGGCTATACAAATAAAATGACTTGACTTGACTTGACATAGATAGCATTTGGATTTGACGCTGTGCATGTTCCCTCAGCTTCTTTGGATGGCCAACACGGGCCCTGTTGTGAGTGCATCCTTATTTTTTGAAACCCAGAAAGATCTTGGCCAATGTACTGCAGCTGAACTTCTTGGCTTTCTCCTTGTAGCCTTGGTCAGCCTTATGTAGTTTGTTTTAAGGTCCCCAGAGACTTATTCGCCATGGTGTGCCATATTGGGAGTTTTGGTGACCAGTGTGACAAAGTGTGAGAGCTGTACAACAAATTGAACACACCTGTTACCTATTCACACCTGAGACCTAGTAAGAGTAGCAAGTGACGTGGTATTTTGGAGGGGGAAATGACAGGTACTGTTTTTTTGGGACATTTAGGGGTGTATTCTTTTTGGGGTGTACTCACTTTTGTTGCCAGGTGTTTCGATATTGATGGCTATATTTTGATCTATTTTAGGGGGCCATATATGCTTTAAATCAAGTCATGTTTATTTGTATAGCCCTTAATCACAAAGAGTCTCAAAGGGGGTTTTTAAGGGTTATTGTTCTATCTTCGTTATTCATTATCCATTATCCATTATCGGTCAGTTCATAATACGCTACAAAGCCTAGAAGCCGGTACACTTACTCTCAGCCAAAAGGCCAAGCTAAGGTCCTAGCCCTAAAGCCTTGCTGCGATCATTGCGAATGCAGGGTTCCCGGAGGTACTGCAATACCGGGCCGATGCGTGGAGTGGACAGAGCAAGCTCTTATTCCATCTCCAGATTGCAAAAATCAAAGCTAGCATAAGTTGGCATCATTTCCTGTGGCATGTCCGTTATAGTACACAAATTCAGAACCACTCACATGCCAACACTTTAATTAATTCACTGTCGGGCTGCACATGAATTCTAGACGAATGATACTCACACCTTAACAAATGTGCATTAAACTAGTTCTAAATTAAGTTAACCACTTAAAGTTTCGGTAAAATTAGCCTAAAATCCTATTGAATACATTGAATGCTGTTTTTGAACCATTTGGAGAATATGAATGGTTTTGGTCATCTCATTAGCTGCACCGCTTACCCTCAGTAGGGTCGCAGGGGTGCTGGAGCCCATCCCAGCAATCATCGGGCAGTGGGCAGGGGACACCCTGAAATGGTTGCCAGCCAATCACAGGGCACACAGGGACAGACAACCCGCTCGCTCATTCACACCTAGGGACAATTTGGACCGGCCAATCTACCTGATATGCATGTCTTTGAAATGTGGGAGGAAACCGGAGTGCCCGGAGAGCACGGGGAGAACATACAAACTCCGCACAGTAAGTCCGGTAGCTGGATTTGAACCCACACAGGAGGTTCCCAAGACCTTAGAACTGTGCCGCACACGCGCTAACCACTGCGCCGCCGTGCTGCCCTGAAGTTTTGTATCAAACCAAAATAATTACTACAATGGGCTCCAGCACCCCCGCGACCCTACTGACGATAAGCGGTGCAGATAATGGATGGATGGATGGAAGTACAAGTTTCTTTTCATTGTGTCAAAGGGAGGTTTCTCCAGTGTTCTTTTAAATAAATCTCTGCTGAAATTAAAGGGGTGGACTCACTTTTGTGACATACCGTACTTCCATATTTCTTTGCTTGAGCAAGAATTAATTTAAGCCAGTAACAGGACATGAAAGAAACAAAAGACTTGAGCAATCTGTAAATACGCGAAGCGGCTGAAGAGAATCAACACATTGAGGTAGCCGAAGTGGATGGAAGTGGCTAACATTAGCACTGGTAGGATAAATTACTTAAAAGGCTAAAAAAATAATCCAAGAGCATAGCAGAGTTTGTCAAGCATCAGGAGCCTGAAACACAGGACATAATTGGCTAAAGAGGGAAAAAGTGGAAAAGAAAAATCTCCTGTTATGTTGTGATTTGAACGAATTGTGTTTCATTTAAGACAATGACTACCACTAGGGGTCGGTAAATAATACACACTTGGGGCATTAATACCTCTTGGAGGGAGTTCCAGGGAGCTCCTAATAGCGAGACTGTCATTTCCGTAAAGCAGCAACAAATCAAAGCTTCATATTTAGCGTATCCGGTGGAGTGGAATGAAAAGAGATGGTATAAAGCGCCGCTTGTTGTGAAGCGACTTTTATTAGCATACCATTAACCTTGTAGTGATTTTCTGGACAGGCCAGGCACAGGAAAGGTTAAAGCTCAGCTCTAAGACAGCAACTCGGGCATGCAACGCTGACTATCAGAAGAAGCCGAGCTGTCCATCCTGCAGCGTTTCGACTTTCTGACAGATACAAGGTCTGCTGTCTTATTATAAGGAGAAAAAAAATATATTGGAGTAAGAAACTTTGGAAAATGACCACCCTCTAGTGGTCGATTCGTTTGTGGCGTTTAGTAAGTAACAGGCATGTTTTTGGCCACCTATAAATATGTTTGCGTGTATCAGCAGGTATGGTCCTTCTTAAGAGTATTATTATTTTAAATGATACATATTCTGTCAATGTCACTTAACAATGCCCTACTTGATCCTTTAAGAAAGACAGCACACAGAAAGGGTTTTCAAGATCTGGATTACCTTGACTTTTCTTTCCAGTGGCCGTGACAATCTCATTAAGAAAACTGATTTTTTTTTTTTTAATACTTAAAAGTGGTTTCCGCAACTTGAAATTTTGCTACTTTCTGCTGCCATCTCTTGGCTTCGAATCATGATCGCACAGCCTCGGTGAGCTCATTCGTTAAGTGCCAATAGTCGCAGGTTCGATTCCCGGCTCCTCCGTGTTATATGTCAAAGTGTCATTGGGCAAGACACTGAATCCCTAATGCCCCCAATAGCAGGTAGGTGCCTTGTATAGCAGACTCCCTATTGGTGAGCGAGTCTGTGTGTGAAATGGTAAGTGTGAAGCACATTGTAAAGCACTTTGGGAGGTCTTCATTGACTTGAAAAGCGCTATACAAATGCAGACCATTTACCATTATACAATCTTTTTTGGGGGGTTGGTAAGGCGTTTGGACTGTTTTTGAAACAGGCCTTTTTTTTTTACTCTTACCATTTGCAGGCTACACTAACAAAAAATCCCAGATACGAGCATTAAATCACTCCCTCCCACCACTTTCCTGCTTTCTAGTGAGTTGCGAGTCCCCGGACAGCCGTGCTAAAATTAAGATGAGAGCTGATAAGTGCAGTGGAAAAACATACATAAGGGTTCTTTAAATTCAGTTGGGTATGTTAACTCATGCAGAAAAAAATATTTTTTCAACTTTTTAAGACACCTCAAACGACGCACCACACTTTTAAATACACAATCGTTCATAACATATGTTCCGTTTGTATGAGTTCATATCCTATTTTTAGGGATTCCAAGTCAAAAGTTTTTCTACTTTCTCACCCCTCACCTATTTTCTTATATGGAGTAAAATAAATAATTAACATGAACCTGGCACTATAACTTGCATTGTAAATGAGGCCAGGTTGACATCTGTTTATGTATTTAAGGCTTTCTCTAGTGGCCAATTTATTGGTGGCAGTTCATTTGTAACAGGCATGTTTTCGGATACCAATAAATGTTCCTCAACACCTTATGAAATGATATTCATAGTTTTGTGCATTAATTAGCAGATACATACCAACTGTAGAGTATTATTAGTCATTGTTGTTATGATTACCGATGTGAATAACCTGTGCCCGCTCCTTTGGCGCCAACTCCCTCGGACTCTGATTGGCTCCCTGTCCCTATTTAAACTCACTCCTATCTGTCCCCTTTTGTCAGTCCGTCTGCGAACCTCAGTTAACACTAGGCAAGCCTTCTCCGACCCTGACTCCCACCTGTTTTCTGCTCCCGTCTGTCCCCCGGCTTCGACGTGTTTTGGACCCTGACCACGTCTACTCTCCCGTCCCAGCTTTCAACCTCTTTTGTCCCCGACCACGTCTGATCTCCTTTCCTGGCTTACGACTCACTTCCGACCCCGACCACGTTTTTGCTCTCCTGTCCTGGCTACTGACCCGTTTTTCCGTTCCCGACACCACTCGCCACGGACGATCCACTTCCGCGTTCAGAGCTACCTGCTTCCCACGTCCAGCAATCAGCGGATCGTGGGCGCAACGCTTTCTCTTTCTTCCAATAAAACTTGTGAGAAACGCAACGCAAGTGGGTCCTGTCTCCGTTCTGGTCTTGACAATTGTAAATTATATGCCTTCTGCTAAGTAATCTTGTTGCACCTATTTGGAGTTTATAAAAAAATGTATCCTTTCCTTCATCCATAGATTGACCGCATCTTTTTATAAAGTTACATGATTGAAAACCTAAGAAAAATGTAGCAGCTTATAGTTCATATAGTCCTCCCAATACATGACAGTATTTAATTACAATATAATAACCTGTCTGTATGTTGTATAGTTATTGAAGATGATGAAAATTCCCATGTAAAAAATAAATGGAAAATCAAGCAAATAAATAATTTCTCCCGCACAGGAAATTCATTCGATTTCCCGTGCCCACATCCTTGAGAAACTTAACACCTCGTCAGGCTGTTAAGCTAAATCACTTTGAGTAGGGCGGCTAAGTGGTTAGCGTGTCCGCGGCACAGTTCTGAGGTCACGAGATCGAACCTTCCTGTTTCCTGTACAGAGTTTGCATATTCTCCCCCTGCCTGCGTGGGTGTCCTCCGGGCACTCCGGTTTACTCCCACAAGCCCAAAACATGCATGTCAGGTTAATTGGCCTGGTCCAAATTATCCCTAGGTGTGAATGAGTGAGTGAGTTGTCTGTGTCTGTGTGGCCTGCGACTGGCTGAAAACCAGTTCAGGGTGTCCCCTGCCCATTGCTCAAAGGTAGCAGGGATGGGGTCCAGCACAGCCGAGTCCCTACTGATAACAAGCTGTGCAGATAATGGATGTATAGGTGGATGGATAAATCACTTTGCATGCAAGGATGAAAAGTATGAAAAAAGGGGAAAAACACATTTAACAAATCGGCTCGTTTTATCATCTGCTATTTGTTACGTTTACCCAGACAAACACAAGTCTGACATCTCACTAAAAATTGCCCGTGTCACATTTAAGCGCTTATCCTTATTTTCCATCCCATTTTATGAAAGAAGACAAAGCCGTTCTCATGGCTACCTACAAGTCACGGGGCGATGTTGATGCACGTGGGAATCGAAGCAATCGTTTAAGGTCGCCGAGGCTCAGCTAAGCCGGCGTAAATCAGCCGTCGAGTTTTCTGGACTTGTGACCCGTAGGCGGGAGGTT
Organism: Urocampus carinirostris; assembly: GCF_059441175.1. Classification (NCBI taxonomy): domain Eukaryota; kingdom Metazoa; phylum Chordata; class Actinopteri; order Syngnathiformes; family Syngnathidae; genus Urocampus; species Urocampus carinirostris. The sequence continues at coordinate 14,655,502 of NC_142352.1, forward strand.
ATTTTTTGTATTTATCGCGTTTGTCACAGCAGCTGTTAAGCGCTTGGTGCTCGGAGGCCAGGCGCAAGCTAGCTGTATGGAGACGCCGCCGCCTGTTTCTTTACAGAGGATGAAGACCTGGGGCGGGTAGATTGCTATTAACGGCGATTATCGGAAATGAGGGAGACGGGTCCAGATAAAGCCTAACATTTTTTCACAGCAGGCTGCAGGCGGTCGGAATTGTAAAAGGATTTAAAAAAATAAATAAATAAAAATAAAAAATGTTTTGAGGATTATTGTCCCAGGGGGCTAGAGTAACTGGTAACTAAAGTTTATTAAAGAGGGTGGGTCGATTGATGGATGGATTGATGGATGGATGGATGGATGGATGGATGGATGGATGGATGGATGGATGGATGGATGGATGGATGGATGGATGGATGGATGGATGGATGGGCAGTCACACAGACGGATGGATGGAAGCAGGGAAAGAGGGATGGATAAAGAAGTGATTGCTAAAAAATGGAAGGATAGATGGAGGGATCAAAAGTAATATGCATGAACAAATGTATAAATGGCTGAATGGACAAACGGACAAATGGATGGATGGACAGATGGCTGTGCGGGTTGATGGATGTATAGATAAATGGATGGCTGTACAGATGGATATACGACATGATTGATGGAGAAAGAAAGGAAGGATGGATGAGGAGAGATGGATGGAGGGGCATAGATTTAGGGAGGGTAATACAAAGGAAAGGAAGCAGTAACGGATGGATGGATAGATAGATAGATGGATGGATGGATGGATGGATGGATGGATGGATGGATGGACTGATGAAATAATGGATGAAGAAATTATCAATAAAAACGATGGATGCATGAAGAAACTATCAATACAAATGGAGAGATGGAAGGATGGAGGCAGGGGAAGAGGGATGTATGAAGAAATGATACATAAGATGGATGGATGGATGGATGGATGGATGGATGGATGGATGGATGGATGGATGGATGGATGGATGGATGGATGGATGGATGGATGGATGGATGGATGGATGGATGGATGGATGGATGGATGGATGGACGGATGGATGGATGGATGGATGGGTGGATGGGCAGTCAGACAGACGGATGGATGGAAGCAGGGAAAGAGGGATGGATAAAGAAATGATCACTAAAAAATGGATGGATGGATGGAAGGATCAAAAGTAATATGCATGAAGAAATGTATAAATTGCTGAACGGACGAACGGACAAATGGATGGACGGACATATGGCTGTGAGGGTTGACAGATGGACATACAACATGATGGATGGAGAAAGAAAGGAAGGATGGATGAAGAGAGAGGGATGGAGGGGCATAGATTTAGGGAGGGTGATACAAAGGAAAGGAAGCAGCAACGGATGGATGGATGGATGGATGGATGGATGGATGGATGGATGGATGGATGGATGGATGGATGGATGGATGGATGGATGGATGGATGGATGGACGGGCGGATGGATGGATGGATGGATGGGCGGTCAGACAGACAGATGGATGGAAGCAGGGAAAGAGGATTAGATGAAGAAATGATCGATAAAAATGGATGGATGGATGGATGGACGGATGGAAGGATGGATGAAGAAATTATCAATAAAAAGGATGGATGGATGGATGGAGGCAGGGAAAGAGGGATGCATGAAGAAACTATCAATACAGATGGAGAGATGGAAGGATTTAGGCAGGGGAAGAGAGATGTATGATGAAATGATACATAAGATGGATGGATGGATGGATGAATGTATGGATGGATGGATGGATGAAGAAATGATCAACAAAAATGGATGGGTGGATAAATGGAATGGATGAATGAAGGCAAGGAAACAGGGATGGATGAATTGATAAGAGAAACAATGGAATGATGGATACACTCTTCAAGAGACATATGTGTTGATAGCAAAGTAATATAACACATTACTTTTTGCAAAAATTAAAAATATAGAAATCTCCTTTACATCCTGTCTGCATTCAGAACCTTTTTTAAATCTATTTTTTTTAGCACGCCGTGCCACCGAGCTCCAATCGAGCAAGCGCGTCTCAAACCTTTTGACGAGGTGTGTCCCGTTCCAGCAGGACATTCCGTCACCTGACGCCAGTTCGCTGACACATAACTGATCTGCCAAGCCACCGTAGTAGGTCCGGTACAGGCGCAGACTGTTGAGGAATTCCCTAAAAAAAGAATAGATAAATCATCTAAAATCGTTCAAAAAAAGAGGATCCCCAGTCCCCTCGCTCCCTCCACTTTAGTCGCGGCGGACCATGGTGGGAGAATTCTCACACCTCCCTCTGGGGGCCCCTCACCACAGGGACTACAAGAAGAAGGCGGCGATTGACGTGGATGGATGGTGTTATGAGTGCACTGCAGGAAAAGGTTCTATATATTGTGGAAGCTAAAGCTTTTGTTGGTGATAGGAATGAGTGGGAAAGTGTTGTGAAAGGATAGTGGGATGTTTGGACGCGTTCTAAGGGATGGGCAGGGCACCTGAATGATGCGGCAGGGGTAAACCAGTAAAAGCTGTCGGGCCCTGCTGTTGAACAGAAAAGTGTGTTGTGTTACCCTGATCAGAGTGACACGGCCGCTTTCTTGTGTCCTGTTTCATCTGGAGGGACGAAAGCATGACCAACTTAGGTGCCGAAGTGCTTCACTTGTTTTTGGTTGGCCATGGTACATTTTTTTGCTACTTTTTCCTTTGTGTATGTTTCGCTGTTGGTCACCCCCCTCCAGGGATATGACTAGCTATCTATCCATCCATCTATCCATCCATCTAGTCATCTATCTATCCATCTATCCATCCATCCATCTAGTCGTCTATCTAACCATCTATCCATCAATTTAGTCATCTATCTATCCATCCATTTAGTCATCTACCTATCCATCTATCCATCCATCTATCCATCCATCTATCCATCCATCTAGTCATCTATCCATCTATCCATCAATCCATCAATCCATCTGTCCATCTACTCATCTATCCATCCATTTACTCATCTATCCATCTATCCATCATCCATCTAGTCATTTATCCATCTATCTTTCCGTCCATCCATCTAGTCATCTATCCATCCATCTATCCATCCATCTAGTCATCTATCTATCCATCCATCCAGTCATCTATTCATCTATCTATCCATCCATTTAGTCATCTATCCATCCAGCTAGTCATCTATCCATCTAGTCATCTATCCATCCATCCATCTAGTCATCCATCCATTCATCCATCTAGTCATTCATCCATCCATCCATCTAGTCATCTATCTATCTAGTCATCTATCCATCCATCCATCCATTCAACCAATCCCTCCATCTAGTCATCTATCCATCTATCTATCCATCCATCTAATCATCTATCCATCTATCTATCCATACATTTAGCCATCTGTCCATCCATCCATCCATCTAATCATCTATCCATACATTTAGCCATCTGTCCATCCATCTAGTCATCTATCTATCTATCTATCTATCTATCTATCTATCTATCTATCTATCTATCTATCCATCCATCTATCTATCTATCTATCTATCTATCTATTGAGAGAGATAAACAGACAGACAGACAGACAGCTTTCTTTTTCAAGATTCAAGATTGTCTTTATTGACATTGTCATAAAATGACAATGGCATTTTATTTACAACCCCAGTGTAGAGTTTACAAAGGAAGTTCAAAACAGGATTTAATAGAATCAAATATATACACACAAAAAAGAAAGACAGCATACATGTATGTACGTTTTTTCGATGTTGTTTTTGTACTTACCTTCTTTTAACAGCAAGTGAGTCGCCTGCGACTTTAGTGGGGGTCTTGGGGGGAGTGAAAATTCTGCTGCTGTGTTGCTTGCTTGCCCTTCTTATGGGGGGGCCACAGAGTTTGTGCACCTGTTACACAAAATCAGGTGTACAAAAAATAAAGTACAATCAAATAAGTGGAGAGGGCAATTATGGTATGAGAAGTAAAATTTAAAAATAGAAATAAAGTGGGTAATGGTGCAATGAGTGGGGAAAACGTGAACGTCATGCAGCACTGTCTATGCTACTTGATTCATCCTGAAGGCAACACAACCAAGAAGTAGATGTTTTTTTATATACTTTAATACAACTCAAGTAAATAAAATTAAAGCACTTCATTAAATCAACATAAAATGTACGATATCTAAAATACTCGCACCCAAAAATAAATAAGTAAAATAAATAAACCTGACTGTTTGGAATAAAAAAAAACTGTTTAGAAAAATTAAACAACCCGCAAGTAAACGTGTCCTAGCAGCAGCCCCACGTTGACACCAACACTATGCTACATGTATGGTTTCTTTTTTCGTTTTTATAATAATTATTAGTAAGAGAAAGCAGATCTGCAATGATGACGACCAAGGATGGATGGCAACGTAACATGTAACTAAACAAATGCCCGCTAGATGTCGACATTGAACCACTTTTTCTTGAGGCATTTGTATATGAATTTTGACATGTCTTTCTATAATGACAAGATTATGCATGGAATTTGTATTTAAATTTAAAAAAATAATCCTAATATATATTGTTATTGTATAAATGTTATGGAAACTCATCCCTTATGAGAAAATGTACAAACATTTGACATATTGACATACTGTATATCAAACACATTATATAAACATAATTTTAAAAAATTGATATGCATAACTTATAATATCTAAAGAAATCAAGTCTTGATGTTTGATAATCCTTATTCACTTTACGTGAGACACTGTGTTGTGTACCTAATCAAGTGGCCAATTATAATAAGCACATAAAACATTGCAAATATTGAAGTCTTTATATGTGTGAGTTTTATTATATCTTAGATGACTGCTTCTCACATGAGTGCAATAAAAACGAGGACAAACTACGAACCTTTTATTTGCAACATTATTTCAACAGCATTTATTTTTGCACATTTTTGGTAGCCGCACAAAAGACTGCTTTAAAAGATAAAAAATATTAAGAAATTTTAATAATAACAAGCAATATTTTCTGCATTCTGCCAATTCAGATTATTCTTAGATTTTCTAATTATTTAGCATAACTTCCAAGAAAAAATAAAATTAAGAAAAAAAGAAAAATACCAATGATAGCAAAACCAAATGTAAAAATGTTCTGACCAAAAAAATGGTAAAATTTGAAAAAACACTTTAACCCCCTCAATGTCCCTGTAAAATTCGCCAAAAATCTCAATCTACGATGCACCCAACATAAATTGAATTTTGTTCTTGAACCATTTGGAGAATTTGGACAGTTTTGGTCTCCTTTGAAAGGTAAAACTTTTGTCCCAAACCGACATATTCACTGCAAGTGCTACTAACATTGAGAAATTTCAGTTAGAACACACAGAAATAGAAGGTTTTTATCCTCGCCTGATTCCTTTTTTTTTTTTGCAACAAAATGCCTGAAAATGGGTGTAGCATGGGCATCTTAGCTAGACAGCAGGCGGGACAAACATTTGACGCCATTGTCAAATTTAAACACAATCTTAAAAACTGAACTTTGTATTTTCAAAAGTGGCCATTTAAAGACACCCAGTTTTCAACACTAAAATGTTTGCATGTGCATTTTACTTGGACTAATTTTTACACAATGTGAAAGAGTTTTAAACGTTTTAATTATCAATCCAGAAATCAATATATGATTGTGCACACTTGCGCGTGAATAAGTCCGTAAACATCACTAGTGGAGTTATTCCAGGGTATAAATTGAATACAACTGGGACATCTTCATATCGATTTATTGAGAATTTTATCGGCTTACCAATGTGTCAATCATCATTTGAATCACTCTTGACTAAAGTTATTCGAAGTTAAAGAAGGCGGGTCCATTTTAGCAATACAGGCCCGTAAAGGCAAAGGCCGTTAAACAAGGCCTGCAATTGGCCGAAAAAGATGTCAATAACAAGTTTAGAGGGCCTATAGAAAATAATTTTACTGGTCTGTTAATTCCTGGTTTATAAACAGGAATTATGGGGCTAAACAGATGCTTTTCGGCAATTTTTATCGTGTGTTTGGAGTAAAAATTTTACACGGTTGGAATCGCTAGACTCTCGCGGATGTAAGGAGGCTATGGTTGCGTAGTATCTTTGACTGTGATGGCTGCAAGAGGACGTCTTTGGTGAGCTACCCCAGCTTTACAGTTTTCGGGTATCTTGTTTTAGACTGATCGTGATGTTTCTGTTATAAGTACATTTCAAATGAATTTGAAAAAGTTTGAAAACTTAAAAAAAAAATTAGATTTAGAGAAAAATTTGATTTAAATTATAGTAGTAACTTAGAACAAAAATCTGTGTCTGAAATAACGTCTGCCCGGACCCCTGGGCCGTGGATCTTTTACGTCGGGCGTACAACTTACAAAACATCTCTGCCCGGGTGGCCGACAACTTTTTCAAGGGAAAAAAAAAGATGTATTTTGTTTTATTTTTTTAACAAATAAAACGTTTTATTCCGATTTCGAAATCTTCGTTCGTTTTGGAAATTTTGGAATTTCGGTTTGTTTGGAAATTTCGGAATTTCGATTCGTTTGGCAATTTGCATACTCGGCAGCCAATCAGAAGCCTGCATTGAATAACTTTGTGCTTCCGGACTTTCCCGAGCGTTATAAAGTCGTACATTTGCATATCATTTTCCAAAGAAGATGCACAGAGAACACAAGAAAAATGGATAAGTGGTTAGGAATTGTTCAGATTTGTCAATTTAATAGCGCTCTTACTCGTGGTATTGTGGTAAGACGTTTTCCATTGTGTGACGTCATTACGCACGCATCATTTTTCATTTTGCTAATTGTTGATCGCCATGTTGTATTGAATGGAGCCGTGTTTTTGTTTGCTTGCTGTTGAGGAATAAATATGCTTATAGGCTGAACCACATCGTCCTGCTTATCTTCTCACGCATGAGGAAACTACACACTCAAACATATCCTTACCAGGAATCAAGCCAAAACCTCAGCCCCAGAAGAAAGATTCAAAAGAAGCTAACAAGTTGTATGACGCTACAAAACGTAAATGTACATTAAAAGCATAGCGGAAAGAGGAGTTTACGTGGCTTATAGCAAACGACACAATACAAACATTGCATGAATGAAGATGAGTAAATACAGGTACCTACTGATGGCAGATGGAAAACATGCAATAAATGTTATAAGTAGATTTAAAATAAACTTAATTTTAAAGTGTTGCTCTGTTATATATTCTGATTATTAATCCTTAATACTTTGCAATAATGGGGTTTTTTGCAATTAGTCTTCTTATTGCGTTTCAAGTTGTGAAAAATGGGGCAGGCAACTTTTTGGCTGTGCAGGCAACTTTTCAGAGTTGTCTGCCCGGCTGTCCGGTAACTTTTTGTCATGAGTTTCAGACACTGCAATAATTCATAATTTTTAAAAATCTGCCATATTTGATAATGCTGATATTTTCTATTTATTTTGCTTATTTGGAATATAAAAAAAACTATATAAAATTCAAAACATAGTTTAAAATATAGAAAAATGTGAAATACTGAATTAGTCCAAATTTTAATTTTGAAAAATTAGATTAAAGTTTAGCACAATTGGAAAAATAATACTATCAGCGTACAGCAGGGGTCGCCAACCTTTTTCAAGCTGAGAGCTATATTTTTCTTCCTGATTAGCATGGAGGGCTACCAATTTGACATGCATTTCTAAAATAGCAGGACATTACAAGGTTGTCTTTATTATTATAGGTTAAAATAGGCTCAGTCAATCACTAAACATTCCTGCCTGTCAGAAATCACATCTCCTAGAAAATCACAATGACCCATGATAGATTTTCAGAACCAGTCTGCGAGCAACTCATGTGGTCTTAGGTGTCCATGGGCACCACGTTGGAGACCCCCAGTGTACAGCATATAACAGCATTCACATTTCAGATGTTTTGGTACTGCAATAAATCTGACCTGAGCCGAGATCCGAACTCCGTTTCTCTGAGCCAGTCCGACAGAATCTTGCACGGTCCGGTGAATTCCCAGCAGCACTTGTTCCAAATCCTCCGGCCCGTACGTCCGAGCAGACATATCCTCCAGCGATTGAACAAATTCCCTCCAGTGGACGTCGATCTCTGCCACGCTGGCCAAGCAGCCGCGCATGACGTTGAGGCAGTAGCCCGTGCAGGGCTTAGCCTCTGTCAAGCCCTGCCAGGAAACGATTAGAGATCAGAGAAAATCTATCGATTAGTCGTGAGGGTCGAATTATTTTTCGACGTTTGCCGACTCAATTCCATAGTATCCATCCATTCATCCATTAGCTGCACCGCTTAGCCTCAGTAGGGTCGCAGGGGTGCTGGAGCCCATACCAGCCATCTTCAGGCAGTGGGGAGGGGACACCATGACCTGGTTGCCAGCCAATCACAGGGCACACAGAGACAGACAACTCGCTCGCTCATTCACACCTAGGGACAATTTGGACCGGCCAATTAACCTGACATGCATGTTTTTGGAATGTGGAAGGAAACCGGAGTGCCCGAAGGAAACCCACGCAAGCACGGGGAGAACATGCAAACTCCACACAAGAAGGTTCGATCTCTTGATCTCAGAACTGTGCCACGAACACGCTAACCACTGCCCTGCCGTGCTGCCATGAGACCAGGGTTGGGTAGGGTTACTTTAACTTGCTTACTTTCAATTACTTTTGGATTACTCCAATACCAAATACGCTAATAAAAGACAAAAGAAACTAAATATGAATAAAATGACTACATTTTGAGCAGGCTTGGGGAGTAACGGAATACATGGAACGGCAAAAATGATGTTGCTGTTTGAATTTATTTTCATTTTGTTTCTGTCACATTTTATGTTAGTTTTGCCGGAGATCAAAGAGATCAAAGCCAGGAGAGAAAGCTTACCACGTGTTGTGAGTCATAATTTTATTCATATTTAGTTTCTTTTGTCTTTTATTAGCATATTTGGTATTGGAGTAATCCAAAAGTAATTGAAAGTAATCAAGTTAAAGTAACCCTACTCCAACCCTGCATGAGACGTACCCCAAAAAATATATTTTGACAAATATTTTTCATGTATAAGGCGCACTGGACTATAAGCCGCATTAAATTAAAACTACAGTAACGACTACCAAATCAACCAAAATCACAAAGCATTGTATGCAACTGGAATCAAACATGTGTCACAGCTTTTGTGAGCGGCAAAACCTAACCACTAGACGAATAGTGATACAGTTGGTATTGGTTTTATCTCATTATCACACTATTTTTACTCATGGTGCCAGAAACGAATGAGAAGAGAGAAAAGTTGTCCAGAAAGTTGTATTTTTTATGTAATAAACATAATTTTAAAGTGTTGTTCTGTTATATATTCTGATTATCAATCCTTAAGACTTTGCAACAATTGTTTTTTTTTTCTGTTTGTTTTTTTTGTGATGAGTCGTCTTATTGTGTTTCAAGTTTTGAAAAATGGGACAGGCAACTTTATGGCTGGTGTCCGGTAACTTTTTATCATGAGTTTCAGACACTGCCAACTATTCGACTTATTGTTTCAATAGTTGCTTCCTAGTTGATTCTGAAAATAGTTGTTAGTTGCAGCCCTATTGGTCGTACCTGGCAGTGAGGACAGTAATGCATCTTGAGCAAGGCCTTCCTGCACTCTCGGCTCAGCGACAAGTGATCCGTGGTGTTGATGACCTCGATGCCGAGATGCAGCGCTTGGACCAGAACCTTCCCGGAGAGTCCGGATCGGGTCAGCTGGTCCGCCAGTAAAGCAGGAGCTCCCCCGAACGGCTTCACGTGGCGGTTTGAGGACCTCACGCATTCGCCGTAGCTCGCCGACAGATCCCCGGGGCCCGGATCCAACAGACACTCGTACACGGACGGGAAGAGGTTGTGGAAAAATCTTTGGACGAAATCCTCTACGTGGTGGTCCGAGCCCAAAAGGAAGAGGCTTAGGTCCGTGAAGAGTTCCGAGACGGGATTTTGGGTCTGTTCGGACAGACTGCCGTAGGATTCGTGCAGTGTGGCCTTGGTGAGGTTTTCTGCCTGTCTCCTCACAAGCTCCAATGTGCCTTGAGAAGACAAAAATGGGTCTTCATTAATTTGCAAGAAAAAAGAAAAATAATCAATATTGTTTTTCTTGCACTGTAGAAATATTTCTCTCAATTTAACTCATTCAATGCCAGACTTTTCTCTCAAATAGGAAGTGCCAGTGCCAGCCAATTTTTGCTCTTTGACTCATTTTTGAAGGCCTACAGAAAATTTTGTTCTGTGGCTATTTGGGCATAGGACATATCAAAAGAAAGCTTGAAACTGTATTACGATACCAAACTGTATGTAACATCCTACATGCCGACATTTCTTGTGTAAATATTGTGTAAATTATAACTATAACCTTATCCTCCTTGTTGTATAACCTTATCTTCTCTGTTCCTTTATCTTCTTGGCTTTTTTACCTCACTGTGAATGTGTGAAACTGGAGTGTCATGCCTAATTTCGTTGTCCCAATATGTTAACCCATTGTGTAACAATGACAATAAAGGTATATTCTATTCTATTCTATTCTGATAGAAAAAGTTGTTTAGTAAATAACAATTAGACATTGCTAAATTGCTTGAAAATACTCATTTCCAAGGACATTTTTTCTGAAAAGATGCATTTTCAATTCGATGCTTTTCTTTTTTGTATATTTGATACCTTGAATATTTAAACAATGCTTTACACAAGGGCAGTTTGCTTCAGAAATAACATTTTATTGCAAGAACACTGAACTTATGCATGTAAGAGGCATGAACTTTGCAAAAACATTTCAGCACGCGGTCGTTTACCTGGAGTGATCACATGATGTTTAGTGATATTTAGTAATGAGCAGCGCCATAACCTTTAGAATAGTTTTTTTTAAACAAAATTAAAAAACTACGTATTTTTACATTTTGGCACTCGGGAACAATGCTTCTGAAAACATATTTCTTCTTTATGGCACTGAATAAGGGCAGCGCGGCAGAGCAGTGGTTCACAAGTGGGCGGCACAGTTCTGAGGTCATGAGATTGAACCTTCCTGTGTGGAGTTTGCATGTTCTCCCTGTGCTTGCATGGGCTTCTTGCGGGCACTCCGGTTTCCTCCCATATTCAAAAAACATGCATGTCAGGTTAATTGGCCGGTCCCGATTGTCCCTAGGTGTGAATGAGCGAGTGACTTGTCTGTCTCTGTGTGCCCTGCAACTGGCTGCCAACCATTTTAGGGTGTCCCCTGCCCACTGCCCGAAGATGGCTGAGATAAGCTCCAGCGGCCCCGTGACCCTACTGAGGATAAGCGGTGGAGATATGGACGGATGGGCACTGAATAAGGAAAATACTGATAAGTTTATAATAAACAGTGCATAGTAGTCAAAATAACAAATTGGCATCCTTTTCAATGTCCTTAACAGTCTAATATTAAAAACAGATTACTTATTAAATTCATAGGACATTAAATAATTGTTTTAAAATATTTTTAAAAATCACTGCACTATCATATTATACAAATATAACCCAATTTGATAACATGAATATTAAAGTAAGATATAAAATAAGTTAAAAAAAAATAAAAAGAAAATGTTTGAGTTTTAACATTTACATAAAGAAATTTGTTTGAGGCTGTGTTCTCACGAAAAGAACGACACCCTACATAGATGTATTAGATAAATTGATGAATAAATTGATCAATATAAAGTTTTTTTTTATTTGATCTTGTGTTCCTGCTCAGTGTGAAGTAAAAGTTACAATAAAATAAAAAAATATTTCAACATTATTTAAATAATTTCCCACATTTAGGAAATATTTTTATTAAATTGCATTGATATAGAATCAAAAAGTGTATTTTATTTTTGTAGTAAAAATATTTTTTAAATATATTCGAAAATTACCATAACATATACCATATTCATAACTGTTTGGTAAATAATAAATACGTTTATTTAAAAAAACGTGTATTTTTAAAAAAAAGCAAAAACAGAGCAAAATGTATTTGGGGTTTTGTTGTCACTAAAACACGGCAAATAAATAAACTTAAATAGAGTCATAAATAAATCAAGTTTTGTTTTTTTTGTTTCATTTTGTGTTCAGCTCAGTAAGAAGTCAAAGATTATTGGTCAAACAGCACCATCTGCTGGATATAGTGTGAAGTGTCCCGTTTCCACGGTTGTAGGGCTGCAATGTGAAAAGCAAACTTGACGTCCTCCTTTAAGAAGCAAAATAGTGTCCGTGTTCCCCCCTCCCTAAACAAACCCCCAACCCACTTTTTGTGCAGCGAAGAATTAAGTCTAATCCATCATGTGCTGATCATGAGCTGTGGGGGCAATGGTCTGGGTGAAAGCCTGAAACGATTTCCCTGACATTTCCTTTTTTTTTTGCCTCAATGTGAAGAAACCCTCTATACATTTTATCTTTAACTCACCCTGTTGCAGGAACCTTGAGTCCACATTGAGACAATGAAATATTTTGGAGTGAAGTGGGGAGATCAACCCTTCAGCGACCTTGGGTGTCTTCAAAGGTACTTTGGAGTAGACTATTATAATCATTATCATTATTATTAAGTGAACCGTAACAAGTCAAGTCATGTTTATTTGTGACGCCCTTAATCGCAAGGAGTCTCAAAGGGTTGCACGGACCACAGATTATTGCAAACCATAGACTATTATGACACTATCCCCTGATCTAAAACCTACATGAGGGCAAGGAAAAACCTAAAAACCGAAATATGAGTAAAATTAAGAATTCTTGAGAAGGGACCTCAAAACTTTGAAATGGTACTTACAGGGTTCCTACAGCTTAAGGCAAGTTAAATTCAAGAGTTTTTTAGTTTTTTTTTAATGCCTTTGTCGAGAGAAAATAACACAATTCATAATCAATAATTTGTACATCTCACTAAATGTTTCCACATTTTGAAGACTTTCAAAAATTGGATATAAGACATTTTAATGCCAATCAAGGCCTCATTTTTGGAATAATTACCGTATTTTCACGATTATAAGGCCCACCCCCCAAAAATATTTTTTTTGTCCTATATTTTCCGTACATACGGCGCACCAGACTATAAGGCGCTACAGTGGGAACGCCAACAAAACAGTCAGATGGTTCAGTCAACCTTTAACCCCTTAACATTCCGACGGCTCGCAAAGAAGCAAATACGTGTCTCAGACACGTACGGACACGGTGTCTGTTCGATGTCACCTATCACTCAAATGCATCATTCTACATATCATTAGGAAGGTTCAACTCATGGGATTCAAGAAATGCCAACCATTTCTTAGTTTCTATTTTCTTTTTTGCTGGAAATTGTGTGGACAGCAAAGTAAGCATTTCATTGTGCAGGGAAACGTGGTTCTTTACTGTGCATATGACAATAAACACTTTGAATTTAATTGAATTGAATTGAAAAATAGACTCATTACAGAAACATCAAGATCAGTCTGAAACAAGATACTGGGAAAATACAAATCCGGTGTAGCTCACCAAAGTCGTCTTGCAGCCATCACGTTCAATAATAATACGCACCCATGGTCATCTAACATTCGTGAGTGTAGTAAATACAACCGTGTAAAATATTTACACAATCCATAACACGCAATAATGCCGTCTGTCACGGGTAGAAGATGACAGGAACGCGGAAGTGGCACTTCCGTGTCGAGCGAGAGTAGTCATTTACAGCGAAGAAAACAGGTCGATGGCCAGGGCGGAGGAGCGAAACAGAAACGGGTCCTGAAAAGAGGTCGGCAACAGGTATCAGGCAGGAAACAGGGCAAAAATAGGTCGATGGCCGGGACGGAGGAGTAAAAGCAGAAACGGGTCCATAAAAACGGTCGGCAACGGGTATTAGGCAGGAAAATTGGGCAGGATAGTGTCGGAGAGTGGGCAGCACGGCGGCGCAGTGGTTAGCGCTTGTGCGGCACTGTTCATGTCATGGGAACCTGTCGTGGGTTCAAATCCAGCTCCAGACTACCTGTGCGGAGTTTGTATGTTCTCCCCGTGCTTGCGTGGGTTTCCTCCGGGCACTCCGGTTTCCTCCCACATTCCAAAAACATGCATTTCAGGTGAATTGGCCGGTCCAAATTGTCCCTAGGTGTGAATGAGCGAATGAGTTGTCTGTCCCTGTGTGCCCTGCGATTGGCTGGCAACCAGTACAGGGTGTCCCCTGCCCACTGCCCGATGATTGCTGGGATGGGCTCCAGCACCCCCGCGACCCTACTGAGGATAAGCGGTGTAGCTAATGAGATGAGAGTGTCGGAGAGTACAAAAACTTGCCTAGCTGAGCGCATAGTTTCGCAGACGGTCTGACGGGTTCCTTTCGGAAGACGGGAGTTTGAAAAGGGTCCAACAGCCAATCAGGTCCCGTGGCTGTTGGTGACAACGGGACAATCGCAGGTGCCCCGAATCAGCAATCATGACATAAAATACTATTTTGTATCATGGGTATGCAAAGTTTTTACACACCACATGAGATTCTAAACGTAATGAAGAGAAAGGCATTGTGGGAAGTAGTTCCGTCATTTTCATGATGCTGTGACGCAAACCAATAGCAGACCAGCATTTCATTTGACCTGCATCAGACAGGCATTTTAGAGACTCGTCATATCCACGAACACCACAAAGTGGGAGTTTTATACGTTTTTGGGCACACAAATGAATCTTACTGAAAGGAAAACACCGTAACGAGGGGCAGAAAAAAATCCATCATTTTATTTTACATCATAAAGTGAAAATGTCATAAGGCAGGGGGCCTGTATCCCGGGGTCTAAAACAGGTGGCAACGGAGAGGAGCTTCTCAAAGAGGTTCCAGCACAATCTGCGGGTGATTTAGTGTGTTTTTGCTGACTTTACTCTTGGAGATGATTAGAGGCCACGGGAGCATGAGGCAAAGCCATCCGAGTAATGAAAGATCTCCCTGGGATTCCAGCACGGAGGTAAACATACAAGACGGTGGAACTAATACATAACACCTGTCAAACCTCAGCCATGTATTTGCTGCAGACAAATTTGTCTCCGTGGCTAAACTCGGAACTAAATCTCGTCCTCTAGACAAACATAAAAACCGTGATTAACAATTTCTGCACACCGAGCGAGTCTCAAAGCACACACGTAATATTTCAGAAAGAGATGGAGCCGAGAAGGCCTTGGCTGGCAGCGAGGCCTGCGGGCAAGCCTGGCAACCGAGAATGGGGAAAGAAAAAAATATCCGTTTTTTTTCTTTGATCGAGTGAAAAAAGTCAAGATTACTTTTTGTTCTCTCAAGGCTACAATAGATGGCTAAAGAAATCAAAGAGACATGCTAGCTATGCTACCATTGACTGCTGAAGTTGTCAAAGACGCCGTAGACAACTAAATAAGTTAAAGATACATTCTAGTTAAGTTGACATTAATAGCTAAAGGCATCGAAAATACATTTGAGCTAGCATGCTATAGCTATTCTAGCTAGGCTTCCATCGAAGCCTAACGATGTTAAAGATCTATTCTATTCAAGCTCTCATTGACAGCCGTAAATATCAAAGATCTGTTCCAGCTAAGGTGACATACATGGTTAAGGGTGTAAAAAGCCATGTTAGCTAGGCTGCCATAAACAGCAAAATATGTCAAAACTCTATATTATCTCGGCCGTCATTGGCTTCTAAAGACGTCTGTGCTTCATTTTACCTCAGCGGCTAAAGACGTCAAAGATCCATTATCACTCGACTGACATAAACAGCAAAAGACGTCAAGCATCCATTCTAAGTAGGCTGCCATAGACAGTTAAAGATCCATCCATCCATCCATCCATTATCTGCACCGCTTATCCTCAGTAGGATCGCGGGGGTGCAGGACCCCATCCCAGCTATCTTCGGGTAGTGGGCAGGGGACACCCTGAGCTGGTTGCCAGCCAATCGCAGGGCAACAGTTAAAGATGTTACAGATATATGCTAAGTTCTACAAACGTATCAATTTCAGATACTTTCTTTGGTTTCAGCCATCTGCTGTTGGGTCATGGTTTCCCTGTTTCTCCAGATTTTGTACGTATTGCAGGGCCAGAACTCCCGTGAAAGTCCGCACATTCCCCAGTCAAGTTTGTTTTGTGAAGAAAACCAAACGTAGCTGCAAATTGGCTTACGTTTTTTTACCTTGAGATGAAATCCTTACCGACTGAGAGTATACAGCTGTAGCAAAATAACAATTATAGATCACCAAATAAAAACAGAATACAGAATTGTTCGCAGTTGAATGAATGCTGTCATTCCACAAAAGAACAGAATTGGAGGGCTTTTCATTTTAGTGTAAGAAAAGCTTAGTAAGTGACTAGCTTCGGGTATCCTTGATGTGAACCAGGTCTCTGTGATGGTTAGAATACAATCATCCAGAGTTTCCCACAACTTGTGGCTTCAGGTCCTCCATTTGATAAGTAATGGATTTGACGTTGGCGACATAGGCCGCCTCAGACCTATCCTAAATCCGATAAGAATCCACGGAGAACCTACTGGTGATCACCCTGTTTGCGCTCTTCTGACTTTCCTCAGAGTCTGATTTAATTGATTCATTTCTTTTTAAATTTAAAGAGTCGCTAAAAGCTAGCGGTCTCCATGCTCCACAGTTAGTTTTGGTAGCGACTTGTGCATCCCTCCCGATGTTAGTCTGACAGCATCCACCAGACTATCACAGTTGCGCAACTAGACAATCATGCCTACCCAACAAACAAAGCCCTCCCTAACCTGCCCTCCTGATAACATTTGCTGTGTGCGGGGAAAAAAATGCAAGATATGATGATATCAATGACAATTAAGCCAATTCAATTCAAAATTAGCGAAGCAGTGAACCAGGGGAAAACCGAAGCACAAAGTAGGGAGGAGTCTCCAGTAAATTATAGTACGTTTCACTTTGTTTTTTTAGTTCCGGTTGGAATCCCATAACATAAGAAAAGCAATGACTGGATTGAAAAAAACCAAAAGACTTCCTTCTCTCTCAGTGTTCGCCCCTCCCCTCCGCATGGTCGTCCACGAGTCAATATTTGAGGATCTGTTGCAGCTTTCCAACACTTGAAAGCGTGCGCACAGAGCCCGCCTGTGAACGTGGCCTTTAAAACGCCGTTGTGGGGCTGGGGTGCGTTAATCAAGTGGGACACAAGCGCGTCTTGTTGAAAGTGCGTGTTTGTGTGCCTGCTAGTAGAGAAAACTACTTAAACACAGGTCAGTGTTTGTGCATAGGCAGGTCTGCAGATCTTAACTTCTACCTCCCCAAAAATGCAGCGGCGAAAATGGCAACAGGCAACCTCGCAAAGGAGGAAAACATCTCTTTTTTTAATTCTGAATTTAGAGGATGTATTACTTGAAACCCTCCATCAATCCAAAATGTGCACCGCTTATCCTCAGTAGGGTCACGGGCGTGCTGGAGCGCATCCCTAGGGGACATCCTGAACTGGTTGCCAGCCAGTCGCAGGGCACACAGGGACAGACAATTTGCTCGCTCATTCACACTTAGGGACAATTTGGACCGACCAATTAACCTGAAATGCATGTTTTTAGGAATGTGGGAGGAAACCGGAGTGCCCGGAGGAAACCCACGCAAGCACGGGGAGAATGAAATGAAATGAAATGAAATGATCTGCATTTATATAGCGCTTTTCAAGTCAATGACTTCCCAAAGCGCTTTACAATGTGCTCCACATTTCCCAATAGCGGCCTTGCAGCCATGTAAGGCGCTAACCTGCTTATTGGGGGTATTAGGGGCTCAGTGTCTTACCCAAGGACACTTCGACATGTAACACGGACGATACGGGATTCGAACTGGGATCCCTTGATCCCAAGACGAGCGCTCTATCTCCTGAGCTACTGCCGCCCCAGAACATGCAAACTCCACACAGGAGGTTCAATCTCTTGTGCCACACATGCGCTAACCACTGCACCGCCTGCTGCCCTATTATTTGAAACCATAATATTAAAATAATTATAATTTTTCTTAAAATAAAATAAATAATAATTATTTTATCGATTCCCTTATTTTTGTGTTGTTCAGAATTTTAACACTAGATCCCAATTAGTTTTTTTGTTTTATTTTGGTTCAATTAAAATAAGGAAACATGTACTTTTATGATTATCAATACATCATTATGAATGATAATGTAATTTATTTATTATTAATTTCCTTTATTTTTCAATAACTTAAGTCCTTCGAGACATTTTGTGATTAAGGCCCATACAAATAAATGTGAATCGACTTGACTTATTTTGTTGTTATTTTAAGCAAATTAATGATTTTTTTTTAATCATCCCAATTAGTTGGTTTGTTATTTTAGTTAAGAGGGTTTTGCTTATTTTATTGATTATTTCTTAGTATTTTTCTTTAGAAAATATTTGAAGCTAAGAGGGACTAAATAGGACTTTTTTTGTTTATTTTAAAGAAAAGAAAATATTAAGAATATTAATATTAATGGTCAATATAATTAAAATTAAAATTAAGAAAATATAAAGAAAATAAAAATAGTTGTGACAATTAAAATATTGTAAAACATAAAAATTATACAAGACCATTTCTCTTATTTTGTTGTTGTTTTTTTTAAAATAAAACAAAATATTGTAGAATTAAAAAATAGTTACATATGTTTTCCTTATTTTTAAGATATATTTTGTTTGTTTTTCTTTAGTAAGAGAAAGTACCGTATAATAAGAAAAGATAATTAAGACAATTTTTCGTATTTTTAGGGTATTTTAATTGTATATTATATATTAGTACAAAAAGGAAAAAAACTTGATAAGGACACTTATTTTTATATGTTGTATATTTTAAATAAAACATTATAAAATCAGAACAAATTAAGTAAAAAAAGGTTTCCTTATTTAAAGGATGTTTTTGTATTTTTAAAATAAAAAAATATTGTAAATTTAAAACAAATACAATGCAAAACAAACATGTTTTAGGTTTTATATCTATTTTACTTAAACGATTTTCTTTCTTCCCGCGACCCTACTGAGGATAAGCGGTGCAGCTGATGAGATGAGATTTTCTTTTAGTGTTAAACACAAAATGATTCTATTTTTGTTGATATTTTAGACAAAACGACCTTATTATTTGTGGTCATTTATTTTTAATGACCTATTTATGGGTACTTTTAAACATGATATTTACATTTTTTGCTGTTATTTTGTTACTTTTTAAAACAAATAATGTCACGTCCAGAACAACGGATAGACCCAATCGCGTAACGTTTCTCACAAGTTTATTGAGATAGAGAGAGAAAGGGCAGCGCCTGTGATCCGGTGCCCGCTAGACGCGGGAAGCTCTCGCAATCGGATCGTGATCTGAATACGGAGGTGGATCTTCCGTAGTGGGAGATGGCGGTGTCTGGGACGGAAAAACAGGTCGATAGCCGGGACAGGAGAGCAAAAACGTGGTCGGGATCAAAAATGGGTCGTAGCCGGAGACAAACGGGGAGATCAGGAAAGGACAGGTGGAAAAATGGGAGCAAAAACGGGACAGGCGGGAGTCAGGGTCAAAAAGGCTTGCCTTGTATCAACAGAAGTTCGAAGACGGACTGACCAAAGGAGAGTGACAGGACCGGGCTTACAAAGGGACAGAGAGCCAATCAGCGGGCACAGGTGATCCAAATTGGCAATCATGACAAATAATAATATTTTTGGGGTTAAAACTAGAAACAACTGTTTCAAGCTTTGGGTGCTTGAGGCAACAGAGACATTGTTTGTTATTTAACAAAGTTTTACAGATTTATTTTATAATAAATGATGAAAAAAATACATTTAAAAAAATTGTGAAGATACCTTTCCACTGCAAACGTGTATTTGTTTATTCATTCATTTGAAAAAATATTAAGGCAACACTTCTTAACAAAAGGTTTGAAAAAAATGCAACAACTTTTGCAACAAAAATGTAAATATCTATTTCCCGTCTTCTGCAAACATTTTTTAAGGAACTCGATCCGCTCCAGTACACAAACCCGCTGCTGAGGAATGACCCGGCATAACTCAGTAAATCTCGGAAAGGGCATAAAAGATGTCATAAAAATGCAGTTATGGTTTAGGAGCAAGCTGCATCATCTCATTTAGAAAATGGCCTGAGGATGAGCGCCGAGGGTCATAAATCTACATTTCAAACGCCCCTGCGGGGGAGCGGGCGCGTAAAACGCTGACATGCGGGTGTAATTTTAGCGCTCATCACCGAGCGCGAAGTAGGAAAGTGGGGAAGTGGGGGTGTTTCTGCAATAAAGTACACAAAGTTTATGATGGTGAGCGCTTGGTGGCACTTTGACGTTGTGGAAGCTCGGGAGGAAATTAGTGGACGGGAAGAAATCAATATTATGAGATCGGGGGTGTGGCCATGAATAATAAATTACATATGGAGAGACACCTCGCTACTTTGCGCTTCGGTTATCGCTGGTTCACTGCTTTTTGCATTGTGTTCTTAGCAGACAGCACACAGCAAATGCTATCCCAGGGCAGTTTATGGAGGGCTTTGTGTGTCGGGTGGGCATGACTCGTAGTGGGCGCGACTGTGATAGGCTGGTGTATGCTTTCAGTCAAACACTGCGATGGGCGCAAGAGGATACCAAAACCAACTGCAGAGCACGGCGACCGCTAGTATAATAGAGGATTGTTACATCGAAAGGAAATTCACCAATTAAATCGGACTCTGAGGATTGTGAAAAGAGCGCAAAGAAACGGTGATCACCAGCGGGTGCTCCGTGGAATGTTATCGGGTCCGGGAAGGGTCTGAGGCGGCGTTGGGAGAGAAAGCAATAGCCGCGCCACAGGTTTGGTCTATTGCTCTGTCTACGTCACAAGCCACCCCTGCTGAGCCTGTATCTCACAAACATCAGATCCATTATCCATAAAACAGATGACTTGGCGCTACAACTAGTGGGAAACCGCTACAGTCTGTACAATTGTATTTTAATCATCAAAGAGACCTGGGTCACACCATGGATACCCAATGCTAGCATGCAGTTAGCCACCTGCTCACAAAGTTTTTCCTAAACTAAAACCAGAATACAGAGCATTCATTCAACGGCAATTCTGAGTTTTGTGTTTTCATTTGTAGATCTATGGTTGTCATTTTGTTACAGTCGATACTCTCAGTTGGTAAGGATGTAATCTCGAGGTAAGTTTGACCCTTGCGGGCTTTTATGAAGTTGCAACACTACTTTGCGGATTTTCACGATTCACTGGGAACTCTGGGGCCTCGTTTATAAAAGACTACCTACGCACAAAACAAGGCGTAAGCCATTCGTAGGCAACATTTGGTATTTAAAAAAAAAACACATGACTGGAGAATGTGCTGACTTTTACTAGAACTCTGGCCGTGTTGTATGCGCAGAATCCTGAGAAATTTGAAACATTGACTCTCCCCGGGAGCTAGAAAAAAACATTGAAAGAAATGTTTCAATTATTAGGATTCAATAGTTTTCATTGATTATTAAAATGCCATGGTCGTTACGCATGACAGTTGGTTAAGTAGGTTAAACAATCGGGTTATTCCCCCCAACCGGTTGCGCACACACTCCTATTACTAGAATAGCTTTTTTTTCCACCTCTGTAATATTGCGAGGATTCGCCCGATGCTGTCTAAATCAGATGCTGAGATTAGAATTCATGCGTTTATTACTTCTCTGCTTTATTACTTTAATGTATTGCCTTCTGGTTTCCCGATGTCTATTATCGAAAGTTTGCAGCTAGTTCAAAATATGGCTGCAAGAATTGTGACTAAGACAAGAAAGTTTGACCATATCACTCTTATATGAGCCAACTTGCGCTGGCTCCCAGTCCGCTTAAAATGTGACTAAGGTTATCTTACTAACATACAAATGTTTGCATGGACTTGCCTCCTCTTATCTCTCTGATTTGAATTCCCCCTTACGTTCCTGCACAGACCCTCCGCTCAGAAAATGCCGGTCTACTTGTGACCTCGAGAGTATTCTCCATTCAGGCCCCGGTGCTGTGGAATGCTCTGCCTCCGGAGATGAGATCTACAACCTCAGTGGGAGTTTTTAAATCTAGACTTAAGACCCATCCATCCATCCATTATCTGCACCGCTTATCCTCAGTAGGGTCGCGGGGGTGCTGGAGCCCGTCCCAGCCATCTTCCGGCAGTGGGCAGGGGACACCCTGAACTGGTTGCCAGCCAGTCGCAGGGCACACAGGGACAGACAATTCGCTCACTCATTCACACCCAGGGACAATTTTGACCGGCAAATTAACCTGACATGCATGTTTTTGGAATGTGGGAGGAAACCGTAGTGGCCAGAGGAAACCCACGCAAGCACGGGGAGAACATGCAAACTCCGCACAGGAAGGTTGGTAGCTGGATTTGAACCTATGACCTCAGAACTGTGCCGCACACGTGCTAACCACCGCGCCCCCCCGTAATGTCAGACCACTTCTTCTTTATTTATGCCACAGTCCGGCCCAGTGAGGCAACATTGTTGAGAGCATCTGCCACAGGCTACCACCCTTCTTCATTTGTGGCATTCAAAATAAAAATTATTTTTGACAATCCAGCTCACCCACAAGAAATTCCACTGTGCATTGTGAAAAATTAAACTTTTTTGTTCTTTTCTCCGCTTGAGCCATATTGTACATTTGAATATTTATCAATGGCGTTCCTCTGACCTCTTATAGGCATGAAGGCCCTTTCCTTCGAGTGCGCCAACTTCAGAGTTGATTCCTATTTATAAAAAGAAACAGGCGTGGGATGTGCATGCGTATATTTTTTTTTCCATTTTTATTTGAAGGTTGTTGGGTTTGTTTGTTTTTTATTTTTTCAAAACAATGCATCATCCTGCAAAATATCAATCTTTGAAAATTTTAGAAATGTAATCATCTTACTTTGGCGAGAGGGTGATTTTGCTCATTTTACATAATATTGTTTTTGGATTTCAAAACTGTTTTAAAGAATCAATTCAAAAAATGTGTTCAAATTAAAATTCTTTTCTTGAATCAGTTATTTGTTTAAATTTCTAACTGAAAATAGTGTTCTATTAAAGGATAATGTTCCTTAATAAAAAAAATAAATATTTTAACTTGTTTTATTTTTATTTTTATTACTAAAACAATAAATCTAGTTATAAATGAGAAAAAAACAAATTTTCATGAGTAATCATGGGTCATACTGAAATAGAATATTTTATAAAGTTTTTAAAATAAAAGGATAACATCTAAAATTTGCTAAATCATATGCAAAATTAAAAATACACTAATAATAATTATTATTACTATTATTATTATTCACTTGTTGGCTTTTACTACAAGGAAAATGTAGTATATAAGCAAATTGGAGGTATTTTCTATTTTAATACATTTTAACATGTTTATTGCAACAATAAAAATATTAATAAAATTTCATATTTTATATTTTATTTAATAATTTTAAATAATCAAACTTTTATCAAAAGAATGAATTTTATAAAAATAAAAAATGGTACCATAAATGAGAAAAAGTACAATTATTTAAATTTTAAACAAGTCTTTATAATTGTTTATTATTTCACTTTAAATTATCATTTTAAAAACTTTTGAAATAAGATATATTATATTTAAAATTAGTTAAGTTACCTGTTTTATTATGAAGAATACACTCATTTTAATTACCGTATCTGTTATTACCCAAAACAAAATGCAGTAGACAGAAACGAAAAAATATATATTTTTTTGCAGTCAACACTATTAACAGGATTTTTTGTTACATCATAATATATTTTTAACACGTTAACTTATCATAATAACATAAATAATGGGAGAAAAAATAGCAAAATTATCTGCCAATTATCATATTTCAGTCAACATCATAAAACTAGTGGTCTTTGGGTGTGGGTGACGGCAGATGGAGACAATAACTACAAAATAAAACAAGTGTGGTTTGCTTTACTGTTTTGGCAATATACGACAAAAACAAATCTAAAAAAAGTTACTTTGCTCAAGCCTACGTAGCACTTTTTTGTCAATCTAAAACTATGTCTCCCTTAAACAATCAAAACACACTCTCCAGGAATCTTTTTAATCACCCGGTCTAATTTTGGCCCCATTCACAGAAAAACGCTGCAATTTTCATGCTCGGAATTTCTGTGGTGACACAAAACGTAAACCCATCCGAAAATAAAAACACGAGCACGTCATTAAGCGCCGTGACCGGAAAAGCCGAGTAGCCGAGTTTGTGTCCCAAACGGCGGGATTGTGGAAAGCTATTGACTCCGACTAATCCCATTTCCCGCTAAATCCTCCTCCTCCGACTTCAAACAGGGTGCAAAGACTTTCAGAAAGGATCTGGCGTCCTCCCAAAACCTTCTCCGTCCTCCCCTGGATCGACTGTCCACAAAGAGGACGAAAATTCGTGTGGGAATCTCGAGGAGGCCCTCTGCTCTCGTGCACGGGAATACCGCGGGAACGTAGCCGCAACAAAAGAAGCGCACCATTGAAAAGGTCCCGTACAAAAGAGAAAGCCTGAATATCTGACCTACAAACGTTCAAAACACTCCTTAAAACTTCCAAATATTTTGCTACTCGCCTATTGAAACAGGTGCTTTTGTTTGCGGTTATTTGTGTATAATGTGCATGTTTTATCTAAAAATGAACACAAAGTTGGGCGCACGTTATACACGACGTTTTATAGCATGTTATCTTATTTGTGCAATGATTAATCCGTCGAAAAGAATCGCTGCTCACAATCAAAAAACATTGAATGCAATAGGAATTGAGACCGGTTCTAGACCACGAGCGATAAGATACAAAAATGCATTACGTTATACAGTGCCTAGCAAAATTATTGTTTTTGCATGGACCACTTGGTTGCTCCTTTGATTAGTTTTATCCTTGTTTGGACCAAAAGTACAGAGGGACAGCCAGGTCTTGGTAGGCTTGCAGTGGTTTAATGCTCTCTACATTTTTTTATATAACTGCTTGCACAGTGCTCCGGGAGGCGTGTAAATGTTGCAAAATCTTCTTGTATCTCATTCCTGCTTCGAACCTATTTACGACCTTAATGACACACCGATGCATTCTGTTTGTCATTTTTTAGCCATTTAGGTCAACTTTGGATCATTTGTAAGTCACCATCCATTGCAGCCTGGTCAGCCTGGAAGGGGGATGACTTTATGTGCGGTCCCTTCTCAAGGTTCCTTTATTTTCCTCATGTTGAGGTTTTTGAGTTTTTCCTTGCCCTCCTGTAGGTTTTAGATCAGGGATGGTGTAATGGTAATCTGTGGTTTGCAATAGTCTGTGGTCTGTGCAGCTCTTTGAGACTTCCTGTGATTCAGGGCTATACAAATAAACATGACTTGACTTGACCAGGAAACTTCTGAAATAAGTTGGCTCAGCTGAGATATATATAAAATGTTGAATACATTTTGTTCCACCCCACGATTGTGTCTCACAAGTTGATTCTTAGAAAAGATTGGAAGTTTTTTATGTTAAGTTTGAAGCCTGGAATATCGCAATATTTCAAAAAGATTAGGGGGGACAATACTTTGGCAAGGCACTGCATCTCATTATCACCCTATTTATATTCATTGTACCAAAGATGAATGTTGGATATTGGTGGAAACAGAAATTTGTCCTGAAACATGTAATTAAACACAAAAAAGAACAAGTGAAACATGCGGTCCATAAAGCTTTTCAATCCAACCCCTTTTTTTTACTTGCTATTTTTTTTAACCGGGTTTTTATTTTATCAATGAAGATATTTAACCAATTTAATGAAAAAATACTGAGCTAGCGGTATTGTATTTTAAGGTTTTAAATGCATATTATCCAATTTAGTGCTTAATAACAGGACATAATATGTTACTTTGCTTTAATTCTGCGTGGTTCAAAATGAATTCTATGCCATGGTCTATTTAAAGATTTTTAAAAAGTGAAATATAAAATGTGCATGTGGATGTCTGCATGTTTATTCCATAAATGTATATTGTCCCTCCAATTCTAAACATGCCCATCTACTATTTTTGTCATGATTACTGATGTGAATCCCCTGTGCCCGCTCCTTTGGCGCCAACTGCCTCGGATTCTGATTGGCTCCCTGTCCCTATTCAAACCCACTCCTTTCTGTCACCTGTGGTCAGTCCGTCTGCGAACCTCAGTTTACTCTAGGCAAGCTTTTTCGACCCTGACTCACTCCTGTTTTTGCTCCTGTCTGTTCCCCGGCTTCGACCCGTTTTTTGATCTTGACCACGTCTCCTCTCCTGGCTTTCTACGCATTGCTGTTCCCGACCAAGTTTTTTGCTCTACTGTCCCGGCTACTGACCCGCTTTTTCCATTACCGACACCGCCATCGCTCGCCACGGAAGAGCCACTTCCGCGTTCAGAGTGACCTGCTTCCCGCGACCAGCGATCACCGGAAAGCGATTATTTCCTTTCTTCCCACTAAAACTGAGAGAAACGTAGCACAAGTGGGTCCTGTCCGTTCTGGTCCTGACAATTTTTCTTAATTTATTAATTTTTTGCATGAATGGAATGCTTACAAAAATAGGCAAAACATTGAGACTTGTGTTTTTGAAATAACGGGAAAAATATAAGAAGATTTTGATACACAACCGGTCCATTTATTCAACTATTAAACTCGTTTTTATTTAGTCTTACTTGTAATTTAATTTAATGTCCCTGGTTTTGTTAAAAAAAATTGATAGACTGAGGTTATACGTTTGTTCATTCTTTGCTAGGATGGTTCTGTGTTCTCAAAATGTTTTCGAAATGGTCGAATAAAATATAAAAAACAACCTAAAAATATATAAATACATAAATAATGACTCCTGCTGGGGCTACAGGACACATGGCGATTGTCCAGCAAAAGGAATCAATTTTAAGGATCATTCACAGGCCCAAATCACCAATAATTTCAGAAATTATATTGAATTTTAATTCCAAAGAAAACCATTGAAATTAAATCAAGGGACATTATTGTGAAATGTATTATATTACTAAATTTTAAAATTAGAAAATATTAGGTGATTTTTTATGAAAAAGAAATAGATTTGGCCCATATTTCAAAGGAATGACGCCCTATTTGAAAACTGAAAAGCCTGTTTTTAGTCAAACGTTTTTCTTGGTTGTTTGTTTTTTTGTCTGTACGAAAAGGTCGTTTTTGTTTATTGCATTTTGGCACTATCGGTCCAATAAGGGCGCTATAAAAGGAGGATAGTCACCAACATTTAGTCCAAGTTTTATTACAACTCATCAAAACATTAACCCGATGATAAGCTTCTGGGATCAGCACATACACGTAGCTCCTTAAAAAAGAACCGTTGCGACTGGATTATTTGATTTATTGATGTCACAAAATGAAACTGAAACTGAAACTCCTAACGATTGGTCTCACTTATAATCAGGTCGTCAGATTTATTTGTATAGCCCTTAATCACAAAAAAGTCTCAAAGGCTTGCACTAGAAGCTCTCAGTATTCAATAGATTTGAAAAAAATGTTTGACATCTAATTATTTCTAATATGCATTTTTGTATTTGCTATTGTGTGCAATTTATAGGTCGGTATTCATAACAATTGTCATGTCCTGCACGGTTGTCATGGCGCCCAGCTGGCCCCGCCCCTTGACACCGGCTGAGACGCATTGGACTGATTGCTTTTGGAGTACTTAAGCACTCCTTTTGGAACTGCCCGCGGCTAGATCATTGTTTAACCCTCGTTGTTCATGCCCGTTTGATCTGAGTATTGCCTAGTTTGTAATTTTGATTGCCTTTGAACCTGTTTTGTTTTGTTTTGTTTTTGTTCCGTTTGTGTGTTGGACAACTTTTCTTTCCTAATTAAAGTGACAGATCGTCTACGCATATGACTTCCGACTTCCTGCTTCCCGATCCGTTTCCTGACAACAATATCTAGTATTCATGTCAATTTATAGCTTAATTTACAACTTTATTTTGTGAGTATATCACTTCCTGTTTTTGGAAGAAAACTATCACGACGTTGAAATTTCTTCCAAGAAATGCCAACAAACATTTTATTCAATATGGCCTAGCAACCCCAGGTGATCAATTTATCAATTTATATTTTGGTCACTGTGGTGCAAAAAATGAAAAAGTATTCCATAACTAAAGCAAAAGAATTTGATTTTATTTCAAAAATAGATTATATCAGGTCGAAAATGTTTGGCGATATATGGATGAAGAACTTTCCACCAAATAACGTCAACTTTTGGACAGAAACAGAGCATATTTTTAACATATTTTCCAGGTTTTCTGGGTGTGATGCTACCATAATAGTAGCATAAAAACATGCTAATAGTGGACAAACAAGCATAAAAGTAGCATAAAAGCATGCTAACAGTTGGCAAGTTAGCATGATAGTAGCATAAAAGCTTGCTGGATGTGGACAAGCTACCAGAAAAGTATCATACAGGTATGCTAACAATGGGCAAGCTAGTGTAAGGGTAGCATAAAAGCTTGAAACTGTAGTCAAGCTAGCATTATAGTAGCATAATAACCTGTTCAATCTTTTTGACGTATGTTTGGCTAAATCTGATTGAAATCTTGTTGACATGTTGAGTTGCGTTTACCCTATCTAATGCGGACTAAAATGTAGCTCTAAACTAGTCTTTGTTGTGATTACGTTACAGTATCTAAATTCAGCCCCTTAAAATTCGTCTTTTCAACGTCTTGAAAGAGACGTTCTTTTAACTTTCGTCTTTCTATCAAAGCTGTCTTTTTAACCAGGTTTGCTAGGCGGAAGGCTACCAAAATTGTAGCGTATAAGTATGCTAACTGTATTCAAGCTAGTATAATAGTAGCGTAATAAAAGCGTGTAATCTTAAAAAGCACCCGTCTTTTGGACGTTGGATTTTGGGCTATTTCTGGTCTGTTTTCTACGTCCATCCATCCATTATCTGAACCGCTTATTCTCAGTGGGGTCGTGGGGGTTCTGGAGCCCATCCCGGCTATCTTGGGGCAGTTGGCAGGGCATACCATGAACTGGTTGCCAGGGCACACCATTCACTCGCTCATTCAAGTGAACTGGCTAATTAACCATGTTTTTGGAATGTGGGAGAAAACCGGACTGCCCAGAGGAAACCCACGCAGACATGGGGAGAACATGCAAACTCCACAGGGGATGCTGCGATAGATGGACTTTAACCCTTGAACCTCTGCACCGTGGGGCTGCATGCTAACCCAGTCGCATTGACGCCCTGTTTTCTACGTCATTTAGTCATAAAATATTTATCTAAAATTGGGTTGTGTTTACCCCTATCTGATTGATCGGTGCACAGCAGAAAAAGTCTTATTTTAAACGTCTTTTAAAACACATTTATTTAACTTTCGCCTTTCTACCAAAGTAGTCTTTTTCAGGGAAACTCTGCTTCTATTTAATGTATTTTAACCATTGTGTGCTGGTTGGGAAATGTGCACTACAGAAATGATTTTTAAGAGAGCCTTCACTAAATATGGCAATACCAAAATATTGTTTTGAAACATGAGCTATTGTCTCTGGTGGTCAGATATCTAATCTGGATATTATTTTAAGACGCAGTTCGGGCCCCACTAAAAATAGAAGGCAGCTCGAGTGGCTAAAAGACATTCCTCGGCGTAAAACTCCGCCCTTCAACCTTTTGCACCCCAAACAAAAATGCCGTCTTTACCAAAGCAGTCAATAATAGAACAAATGGATGTGATGCTTGAATTGAAATATATTTAATCTATAATATTGCTTTTGAGTGTGAGGTCAAGTATAAAATGTGCTTCAAAAAAATCTAATCTCGTTCCTTTGGCGAAAAAAAAAGTTGTTTAGCGTATACATTTTTTTCTTATTTAAATATATTTTTTCTTGTTGTTGTTTTTTTTAGCAAAAAAAAAAAAAAAGCAAATGTTTACTAAAATTAGCAAACAACTGTCCTATATAGAATAGGATAGATTGCTTATTTCAGTTATAGTTAAAGCCCATCTTCCAAAAGTAAATTGCTTCTCTTTATTTATCTTTAAAGAGCATATTATTTTATAAAATGTTTATTTTTTTTAGTACAAAACAATACAAGTTACTTATACAAGCCTTAAACATCCATCCATTATCTGGACCGCTTATCCTCAGTAGGGTCGCGGGGGTGCTGGAGCCCATCCCAGCTATCTTTGGGCAGTGGGCAGGGGACACCCTGAACTGGTCGCCAGCCAGTCACAGGGCACACAGAGACAGACAAGTCACTCGCTCATTTACACCGAGGGACAATTTGGACTGGCTAATTAACCCGACATGAATGTTTTTTTTGAAATGTGGGAGGGAACCGGAGTGCCCGGAGGAAACCCACGCAAGCACGGAGAGAACATGTAAACTCCACACAGGAGGTTCGATCTCATGACCTCAGAACTGTGCCGCACACACGCTGACCACTGCGCCGCTGTGCTGCCCAGCTTAAACATAATTATACAAATCTTAAACATACATTCTATAGAAAATATAGCAGTGGAGCAACTTACAAACAAATTCAACTTATGAACGATTGTCCGGAACTTATCTCGTTCGTAAGTAGGGCAGCGTCTGTATATATATACTTTACATAGGGTTAGGGTTCATTTTTTTTAACACTTTATTGAACATATGCATATACGTTACCATACAAAAATCTTACAATATTGCTTAAACAGTACACTCAAACTCCACGACAAAAATAACCCGAAGCTTTATTCAGTGTTGTGCTTACTTCAGCACGGAAGTGTGTGTTTTGGCTTTACTTGGGGCCGAGTCCCTCAAATCAATTGTGCATGTCAACGTGCAGCTCCGAAAAGAAAACGTTGGCTTCTAAGTACGCATTTCCGCAAAGTGGAGCTAAATGAAACTGAATGAAATGGCACTAAAAATAAAAAACATATTCAGCAGAATACAAGATACAATTAGTTCGTAAGCTAACGGCAAAAAGTGGAAATGACGTCTGATGTGAGCCACGTGGAGGTGGAAAGTAAAAGCGGCACATTTTTCGTGATTTGGAGGTAAACTGATAATTTGGTAAGCAGGTTATTTATAATAAATGGATTTGAATGATACAACTTCGAGGCCGAAGTGTGTTACTCAAGTGAAAGTACTGTTACATCAGAAAAATATTACTCACGTAGAAGTAAAAAGCGATCATCTTAATAATTACATGAGTAAAAGTAAGTGCATGTTGGGCAGATCCTCCACTAAGGGAAGAAAAAACAAGAGAGAATCCCAGCCCGAATTAATAAATGCCATTTTATGCCGGGCCCAAAATCTTACCTCGAGCTAGGAGGAAACTCACGCAGGCACAGGGTGAACATGCAAACTCTGCACAGGTAGGCTGTGGTAGCTTGAATTGAACCCTAGACCTCTGCACTGTAGGGCTGCGTGCAAACCACCCAGTGGCCGTGTCGCCTTCTATCAAAGTATTTTAACCTTTTTTTTTTGAGTAAAACGGAAAAAAAAAACCTTTAAAAATAATATTGTTTTTTTTAATGGGGTTTAAGGTCAATAAATCCCTTAAACCTGGGTCCCAACTCTGGACAGCTTTCTCAAAGGGATACTTTGTTTTTCCAAATAATGTATGGGAAGAAACAGTTTAGCTTAAAGTGTAAAGAAAAGTTCAGTGGACACTAGTTGACTTCTTTTAAAGTACAGCTTGCTCTTCGTCCCTCCCAAAAATAGA
Organism: Urocampus carinirostris; assembly: GCF_059441175.1. NCBI lineage: Eukaryota > Metazoa > Chordata > Actinopteri > Syngnathiformes > Syngnathidae > Urocampus > Urocampus carinirostris. Next base: position 14,687,072 of record NC_142352.1, read on the forward strand.
TAAAAATAAACCAATAACCGAAAACTCTCCCTTTAAGGCTTCACCAAGGACACGAGAAGGTCAAATTGACAGATCAATAAGAAGGTCCTTTTGAAAGTGTCCTGAAAAGCTGACAGTAGTTTATGTGTGCAACTTTATTTGCCTGCCTGGCACGGAGCTGAAACGTTTGGTTGTCATGGGCGGAAGACAAAACTGCAAAGGACGGAGAGAGAAAAAAAAAAGGTCTTTCAAAAGGTCTTGGCGCTGGGAGAAAATCTCCATGCGTTTTCAGTGTCTGCATTCTTCTCATTTTTCAGGGCTTGTATAATAGCCGCTAGCCGCATTAGCATCCTTTTAGTGGCTTTAACACTTTAGGAGTTAATGCTAAATGCTTCTGTAGTTAATGCTAATGTCAAGGCGCTTGAGTACTAATGCTAGCATTGTGGACCTAATTTATCAATGAGCCTCCTGCAGGTCCTTTTCTTCACATGGTTAGTCTGTGCTTTGCCATAATTATTGTTTATTTCTGTTCATTTATTATCTGCACTGCTTATCCTCAGTAGGGTCGCGGGGTAATGGAGCTGTCTCAGCCGTCATCGGGCAGTGGGCAGGGGACACCCGGAACTGGTTGCCAGCCAGTTGCAGGGCACACAGGGACAGACAACTCACTCACTCATTCACACCTAAGGACTATTTGGACCAGGCAATTAACCTGACATGCATGTTTTTGGAATGTGAGAGGAAACCGAAGTGCCCGGAGGGAACCCAGGCAAGCACGGGGAGAACATGCAAACTCCGGACAGGAAGATTAAATCCCATGACCTCAGAACTGTGCCGCGGACACACTAACCACTCCCCACCGTGCCGCCTATATATTTCATTTCTATGATTTATTTAGTTTTTTTTATTTTAACCATTTTTGTGCGCTTGTGTATTAGGTGTTCCAGGTTGTTGGATTTCATTGTCTTATTGTACACTGAATGTTTTTATACAGTACTTAAACGGCAACTGGCTGAAAAGTTTTTTGCAAATAAACTTAGTTTTATTAATGTTGGTGTCTTTAAATCAATGCTAAATCATGTACATTTTCAATTTTTCGTCTAAGTCATGTCAAGTCAAGTCATGTTTATTTGTATAGCCCTTAATCACAAAGAGTCTCAAAGGGCTGCAAAGGTCAAAGACTATTGCAAATTACAGACGATTATGACACCATCCACTTATATTGTCAACATAAAATATAGGTTATTCATATGCTATAGAATAGAAGTATGTTTTAAGCTTGGATTTAAACATTTCCACTGAGGTTGCAGATCGAATCTCAGGGGGAAGAGCATTCCACAGCACCGGGGCCCGAATGGAGAACGCTCTCGAACCTGCCGATCTCTTCTTGGCTCTTGGGATTACTAGTAGACCAGCATTTTCAAAGCGAAGGTTTCGGACCGGAACATAAATCCTTCCCTTTTCCCCTCAAAAGACGATTCATTTTCAAATCATCCCAACCCAACTTTGTTTAATGTCTTATTGAAATGTACAGGACGTTTTGAGATCGCCACCCTGATTAAAATAATGCAGCAGCTATTTATAAGAAACTCTGGAATGAAATAAAAAATATTCCCTTTTTTTTAATAAAACATCAAAAATATACATGCTAAAATCCAAATCCATCCATCCATCATCTGCAACGCTTATCCTCAGAAGGGTTGCGGGGGCGCTGGAGCCCATCCAGGCTATCTTCAAGCAGTGGGCAGGGGACACCCTGAACTGCAGAGCACATAGGGACAGACAACTCACATACACATTCACAGGGACAATTTGAAGCAGTCAATTAACCTGACATGCATGTTCGGAATGTGGGAAAAAAACTGAGTGCCCGGAGGAAACCCACGCAGGCAAGGGGAGAACATGCAAACTCTACACTGGACTTGAACCCCATCTGCACCATGGGGCTGTGCGCTAACCACCCATCCACCGTGCCACCTAAAATCCAAATCGTCATCTATAATTATATCATATAACTTGAGCTCATATTTTCACAAACGCATGCATATTTAGTTGCTAGCATCACCATAGAAGGTAATGCTAAAACAAGTTTGGACAGTTAATGATAGTGTCACATGCCTTATTTACTAAATCTATGGGATGCCCTAACCCTAACCCTAACCCAGGATACAATGTCGCCAACTTAACACATGTGGAATAAAACATTGTTCCGCCTATCTTTATAGCATTTGTGGTGTGTTGTGTAGAGTTATGTAACTGCTGCAAACTGGGTCCCATTGTATACAAGATTTTACAATTTGGGTTAGTGACATTTTTAGACTGATCAAACATTGCTCTGATATTTATTAGGGGAGGAACAAAAACATCGATTCATGTAAAGACGATTTTATACAGTTCCTGGGAAGACGGAGCTAGACATGACCAAAAGCACAGGGTTTTGAAAAATGTGGAATTCGAAAGATTTTAATTTGATACCTTACATTTGTGCTGGGATTTTTTTTTTCTTTTAGAGGCCCTTTTTTATTTTATCATCTTACATTTTTGCTACATTGACATTTCAGTTCATGACATTTTGTGGATGCACAGTGTACATGTTATGGTCTCATTATCATATACAATATCATATACAATCGAATCGTGACTAAAGCCTATCTTGTGTTTTTTTCCTACCTGGCTCCTTTTTGGCCATTACTGCATCAACCTGTGCCTAGGCATTTTCTACAAAAACGACTTAGACTTTGCTTGAAAAACGCATAACCTCTTCAACGAATTACCAGTTGAACCATTATGGTGACTGGCTTGATAATGTGCTGGTGTTCCTCACATGACGTCACTGCTCAGAAAGTCAAGGACGAAAATGCAATATATAGGAAAACAAATGGAATATACAGATGAAATTGTATTATAATTGTTTTATAATTTGAAATTGCATACCTTTCAAGCTGTACGTTTTTGCGGTACAAAGTATGTTTATTATGCATTTTAAGACATGTACGACGTACAAGAAAATCTGTACGGAAAAACGCAAATTTGTCAATTATGGGTACCATCCGGTAAACACCGACTCTCACGAAACGGCAAATCAATCAAGTCAAACGAGTTCGCCGCGGTAGCCTCTATCTCTGTATCGTTGTTTTCGTTGCAAACAAAGCGAGTGGTTTGATGCTACAGTGCGCATGCGTCTGCCGCCTGGGGATTTCCCATCATGCATCATTTCGAAAAAAAAAATATGGTGTACGGGAAAATACGACAGTTTGTACGGGCATGGAGCCGTGGAGGTTGACAGGTATGAAATTGTTTTGTAATTTGAGAATACATTTATCAAGGTTTCTTGATTTTCCTTGCCTTTATGTAGGTTTAAGATCAGCGGATGGTCTAATAATAGTCTGTAGTCTGTAATAGTTTATGGTCTGTGCAGCCCTTTAAGACTACTTGTGATTAAGGGCTTTACAAATAAACATGACTTGACTTAAGTGTATATAAAGTGCAACGATTATACACAAATAAGTATGGTAGCTCTTACTGTAGTATTAATTCCATGCCCCTTAAAATACGGTGCGCCATACAACGCAGGAATTATGGTAATTTCATTTTTTCTTTACGTTTATATTGTTATTTAATTACATCCATATGTATTACATATACGAATAAGTAGTACTTACTAAATTACTTACGCGTTACCCTAGGTGTTTATCCCCCGCTATACGGCACTTTCACTTTGAGATCTCCACAACAGTAGGGATTCATGCTGTATTCCGGAGTTCCACTGAATTTAAGTTAAACCCTGTCCAGAAAGTACATTTCCTATGAAAAATTGAAAATGGTCGGAAATATTCTAATTAATCTCCCCCAGTGGCATGGTGTCAGCAGCACAGTTCTGAGGTCATGGGTTCAAATCCAGCTACCAGCCTTCGTGTGCGGAGTTTGCATGTTCTTCTCGTGCCTATGTGGTTTCCTCTGGAAACTCTGGTTTCCTCCCACATTCCAAAAACAGGCAGGGAAGGTTAATTGAGGACTCCAAATTGTGCCTAGGGGTGAATGAGCAAGTGAATTGTCTGTGCCCTGTGACCAATGTTCCCTGTAATTTTCCACGGGTCTGAGCGTTCACACAAAGTCGGTGAGCAACGCTTGAAACAACAGTGAGCAACAGCAATCCCAAGTGTGGCAACTAAGTCATTTTCAAACATGTTCAAAACTTGACATCATGTTACATTTTGCTGAGTTTCCGGCAATGCAAAATTATTTTTCTCTTTTGAATGAATTGACTCATGTACTATTGCAAAGGTTGTACGGCCTACAAACGTCGTTTGTTCTTACAATTCTTTCACAAGAAATCCATTTCTTTTTTTTCCTGATATATTTTGTCGCATAATATTAACATTTTTGGGGGCTTATTTAGTCGGTTGGAAGATACAGAACTGTACTTGATTACATTTTTTAGTGGAAGCACAATGTTGGCAACAAGATTCACTTGATATGATTGGAAATTATTTGAATGCAACACAAATTTTTTCTTCTTTTTTCCGTGTTTTTTTTCAACTTTTTTTTTAATTTTTTAAAACCACATTGTGTTTATTTTTTCCGAGCTGTTACTTTTTTCTTTTTGTTCTCTATTTACTTTTTTCCTACATTTCTTTCTTTTTTTCTGGCTTTTTTCTAAATTTTTCCTTCTTTTTTTCTCTTTCTTTTGTTTCATTTTTTCTCAGCTTTTCACTACTTTTTCATTTTGGTATTTTTTTTTTTTTCTATTCCCCCCTTCCTTTAAGTCATTGTGTGCATAATTTTACATAATAGTTGGTCATGTTGGGATTAAAGAAGCAAAAACAACCTGAAGAGCCGTTTAGGACCCGAAAGAGCCGGTTCATTTTAGTGAGCCGAGCCGAAGAAGCCGGTTCTTGACAAATTCTACAAACTTTACTCAACTCCGTTTTACTTCGACTCAACTTCAAAATACCGCATTTAGGACACAACGTCAGGGGAACCCGTGTATTTTTACCTTCATGCACTGTAACTTTGACTTAAGTCGCTTCTTAATTAGTAATTTTGAGCCCTGATTTTTGTGCGCTGGCTAGATTTTCATGTGCGCTGAGAATGTGCGAGCAATGCCCAATTGCGCACGCGCACAGTTTAGAGGGAACACTGCCTGTGAGCTCCTGGCAACCAGTTCAGGGTGTCCCCTGCCCACTGCCCGAAGATAGCTGGGATGGGCTACAGCAGCCCCTCGACCTTGGTGTGGATACGCAGGGCAGGTAGTGGATGGATGGATCATCCCCCTCTTAAATTTTTAGAGAAATATTTTTGCCCTATCGCCTCCAAGAGAGCTTTATTCAGAAGCCGACAAGCTGCTTGATCTCATCGAGGGAGGCAACAGATGCTCTTGTTTGCTTTGAAGAGGGCCATCACACCAACGCTTTCTCTCCCCCCCCCTTTTTTTAAGGACCCTCATCAGTCTCCATTTAACGTCTCGGTGGGAACGGGCTGAGCTTTACCTTGAAAGGTGGCCAAGTGGCGTGAGATGAGAAACTTGAGGCTGGAGCTTGAAGTCTGAAGGAGGTTTTCGATGTCTCGCCGTGCTGCGATCTGGTACCGTTCCTCCATTTTTTTGGTGCAGCATGTCTGGCTTTTAGACTTGCATACTTGAAGATCTGAACCTAAGATTTTCAAAGTAAAAATATGGAACAGAATCAAACTTTAACATACCGCTTTTTTCTCATGAAAAACGGCCACAGATTTTTTTTCCGCTTTTTCAAATTTAAACAATAAAAATCTTAACTCGATACTAGTATTCTAGTCCACGGCTGCTTTATTTTGAAGCAAGAAGTCTTTGTGCAAGAATGAAGTGCCCCAACGATTGCATTAGATTTCCGTTTTGGTAAAAGTTTGCCACTTCCGATTAAAAAAGAGCACATGTTCTTGGAATGTTTATGCGAGAGAGATAAACTAAAAAGAAAAATTCAGAATTCACAATGCATGTTTTTCTAACGATTTATTTGTGTGATGTAGCTGCAAATAAGTATTTGAACACCTGAGAAAATTAATGTTAATATTTAGTTAATATTTCCTGTAGTCTTTCACCAAGTTTGCACCCACTGCAGGAGGGATCTCGGCCTACTCCTCCACACAGATCTTCTCTAGATCCGTTTCTGGGCTGTCGCTGAGAAACACGGAGTTTGAGCTCCTCCAAAGATTTTCGATTGGGTTCAGGTCTGGAGACTGGCTGGGTCATGCTAAAACCTTGATATGCTTCTTACAAAGCCACTCCTTGATTTTCCTGGCTGTGTGCTTAGGGTCATTGTCGTGTTGGAGGATCCAGCCACGACCCATCTTCAATGCTCTGACTGAGGGAAGGAAGTTGTTCCCCAAATCTCACAATACGGCCCCAGTCATCTTCTCTAATGCGTTGCACTCTTTCTGTCTCATTTCTGATCATTGCTGCAACAGTGGACCTTTTTTCACCAAGCTGCTTGGGAATTGCTCCGTAGCCCTTTCCAGCCTTGTGGAGGTGTACAATTTTGTCTCTGGTGTCTTTTGACAGCTCTTTGGTCTTCTCCATGTTACAAGGTAAAGTCTTACTGATTGTATGGGGTGGAGAGGTGTCTTTAGGCAGCATACAACCTCAAAAAGGTGCATCTGGTTCAGGATGATACATGGAGTGCAGGTGGACTTCTAATGGGCGGACAAACAGGTCTTTCAGGGTCAGAATTCTAGATGATACACAGGTCTTCAAATACTTATTTGCAGCTATAATCACACAAATAAATCGTTGAAATATCATGCATTGTGATTTTGTGGATTTTCCTTTTTAGTTTTTCCCTCTCAGAGTGGACATGCATCTACGATGAAAATTTCAGACCCCTCCATAATTTCTAAATGGGAGAAATAGCAAAATAGCAGGGCATTCAAATACTCATTTTCTTCACTGTATGTGCCAAATGGTAGCTCATTTTGCTCATTTGAAGAGGTTTTTTTGTAATATAATAGTAAAAATGTTGAAAATCAAGTTGAACTTTTGTAAAATAAGAAAAAAAAATTTATAATGAGGAAATTGATATACCAGGGGGAAAAGACAATTTTAATTAAATATATGATTTATTGACTTGATTTACTAGATTTTCTTTTCTTTTCGCTCCAAAAATTATTTCAAAAACAATTACCATTGGTATAATTTTTTGCTCGTTTTCTTAATTTTGTCATCATTTTGCTGGTATAAGAAGTAAGAAAAAAAAAGTAAAAGAAGACTTTTATAAAATCATATTGTAACACGATAAAAAATGTTTTGATAAAGAAAATGATCTGACAATAGCAAAAAGAGAAAAATACTTGGAAAGATGATTATTTTGTTTTCTCACTCATTTTTTCCCCCTTACAATTCTTCTCATCCCATTTTTTTTTATTTTACTAATAAATGTCACTTGTTTCTCTACCTAAATAAATAAAAATGATAAATTACCTTGTCAGATAATTGTAAGACATTTCATAAAATCAAATTTAATATTTAGTAAAAAAAAATAGGGCAGATTTCAGATTATTCTTCTAATCTTCAAAATCACTTTTTACTGAAATGTGAAGAAATAATATAAGCAACTAAAAATAAACAATTTTGCTTTAAATAAATATATATTTTTGGTCAAACAAATCGGTTGAATTATCTGTAATATGCCATATCATACAGTCAGGGTTGGGTAGGGTAACTTTGACTTGTTCACTTTCAATTACTTTTGGATTACTCCAATACCCAAATATGCTAATAAAAGACAAAATAAACTAAATATGAATAATATGATGACTCACAACACGTGGTAAGCTTTCTCTCCTGGCTTTGATCACTTTGATCTCCGGCAAAACGAACATAAAATGCGACAGAAACAAAATGAAAATAAATCCAAACAGCTTGCCAACATCATTTTTGCCGTTCCATTTATTCCGTTACTCCCCAAGCCTGCACAAAATGTAGTCATTTTAGTCATATTTAGTTTCTTTTGTCTTTTATTAGCATATTTGGTATTGGAGTAATCCAAAAGTAATTGAAAGTAATCCAATTAAAGTAACCCTACCCAACCCTGCATACAGTGTTATGGACAAACATCATATGTCATAAAGGGGAAAAAACATTAAAACATAAATGACATCAAAATATTGTTCTAACTTTACTAGGCAAAAACAAGTTTAAAATAGAATGAAAAAATAATGAAAATAATAGTAAAATAATAATATTGAATAGTATCTACAATTGAGAGAGCATTATTTTTACATATTATTTATTTATCTATTGATGCAGTGTATATTTTACTGTGACGTGAAATGTAATTTCCTTTAGATTACTTCGAATGAAGAGATGTAAAAGCCTTTATTTTTAAACAACAAAGATTATTCTTCTTTAGCAAAGCAAGAAAACCCACACATGATGATTTATTGTGACGCGTGTGACATGATGGAGATGTCGTGAGATTTTCCAGCGCAATCGAACGTCAACAATCTTCCATGCGGGACATGGGAGACATCTTGAAAGCGAGCAAACGCTTCTCGGGCATGTCGAGACAAGGTGGAAAAAGAACCTCGGACAGACTACTTGTGAGGTTGCTAGCGGACGTGGAGGAATTTCAAATCTTTCCAAAACAAGCTGAAATCGGCGTTGCATCTCGATGTTTTTGCATGGAATACTGCACGGGACAGTGGGAAACAAATTCTTCCTGTTGACCTTTTGTAATCCCGATGAACCCCTCTCGAAATTGGGAAACTTATGAATTGTGTTTTCCACCGACTCACTTGTAATCCTCTGCTTTTTATGAAGAATTTAAAAGAGAATCCTGGTTGGAAATGTTTATTATTTCCATTTTGAGTTGTACAGTAGACCCTCATGTTACGACAGTCTCGACTTACACGGTTTGTATCTCAAGATGTGGAATACTATGATTTTTTGGCTCTACATTAAATCATTTTCCACACCATACAACTTCAGCAACACTGCATCTTCCCCACCATAAGTCATCAACAAAATGGCTTCTTTAGCTCACAATGTTTTTACGTTACAGGCAGGTTAAAAAAGCATCTACTGAAAAATGAAAATCTGCAAGAAACAAAAGACCATCGGCTGAAAAAAATGATCATCCACTGGGAAAAAAATGAGCATCCGCTGGAAAATAACAACTTATCATTTTATCATGTGGTTACTATGTTATTACCGGTTTAATTATTGTAAGAAGACTCAGTAAACACCTAAAAATGTTACTATAAAATCACAATCACCCAACACTGGTGAGCTATTTTCAGAACAGTTTCACTGGCACCTCAGTTGTCTTTAAGCGGCTCCTGTAAGCCCGCGGGCACCACATTGGCAACCCCTGTGCTAGAGTATAAAAAGCATCCAGTGAAAAAAAAATGAGCATCTGCTGGACAAAATGAGCATCCACCGTGAAAAAAATGAATATGTGCTTGAAGAATTAGCAACTGCTGGAAAAAATGAGTGCTTGCTCGTAAAAATAAGCATCTGCGGGAAAAATATTAGCATTCGCTTGAAAAAAGGCATTTTCTAGAAAAAAAGCATTTGCTGTAAAAATTGAGCATCTTCTGCCGATGGTTCTAATTTGGGTGTTACTTGTACATTCAAAAAGTTGAGCATCGCCACGATCAGGGTTGGGTAGGGTTACTTTAACATGATTACTTTCAATTACTTTTGGATTACTCCAATACCAAATATGCTAATAAAAGACAAAAGAAACTGAATATGAATAAAATGACTACATTTTGTGCAGTCTAGGGAAGTAACGGAATAAATGGAACGGCAAAAATGATGTTGGCAAGCTGTTTGGATTTATTTTCATTTTGTTTCTGTCGCATTTTATGTTAGTTTTGCCGGAGATCAAAGAGATCAAAGCCAGGAGAGAAAGCTTACCACGTGTTGTGGGTCATCATTTTATTCATATTTAGTTTATTTTGTCTTTTATTAGCATATTTGGTATTGGAGTAATCCAAAAGTAATTGAAAGTAATCAAGTTAAAGTAACTCTACCCAACCCTGGTTACAGGTACAATATGATGGGGTTTTTTGGCTTCACGTTATAGCATTTTCCCCACCACACAACATAAGCAACAGTGTCCCTCGCTAACAATGTTTTCACCTTACTACCGGTAAATGAAAGTTTTCCGGACCCCTATTCTGGCATTCCACCCGACAATTGGACATCAGCAACACAGCGTCCCTAGCTTAAAATTGTTTCAAGTTATGAGTGGAATACCATGTTTACTCCAACCTATGTTACAGCATTTTCCCCATCATAAGTCATCAACAAAATGGCTACTCTAGCTCACGATATTTTCACGTTACAAGCACAATATGATAGAGTTTTTTGGCTTCACGTTACGGCATTTTCCCTATCATTTGACACCAGGAACACAAAAACCCTAGCTTACAATGTTTTGACCAATACAAGTGGAATACTGTACTATATTTTTTCAGCCCCAGGTTATGGCGGTTTCCCCACTATACGACATCAGCAACATGGTGTCCCTAGCTTCCGATGTTTTCACGTTACGATGTATGATAATATAATATTTTTTGTAGCGTACTTTGGGCATTTTCCCCACCTTATGACAGAACAACCAATAATTTTTGTGTGGCCAAAAATTTTTTCAAACTTTCAAATTTTGTGGTGTTGGTGCATATGACGTCTTTGAGGTGCCTGTCTACTATTGGTCAACATCATGTAAGATGCTGGTGTGCTTTTGGTTTATGTTAATGTCGATATGCTATTGGCTGAACTACCTCCCATAATGATATTTTTCTCCACTCTTTCAAAACAGTACTTTCTTTTTGTACCATATTTGTTTGCTATGGGTCCAGAGACTTGAAGTGAAGCTAATGGAGATCAAAAACATGATGACCATAGAAACAAGGCTTGCGATTGACAAGGAATATGAAAAAGACTCTTGCATCGCTACCCTCGCATAGAAATAAGGCTGTAACCGATCGACAATCAGGACAATTGTTAAATATAAGCAGACGATTAAATCAAGGAAATCTAGGGGAATGACGATTCTCACAAGTTTGAAAGTTGAAAGTTTGGGGTGTAATCCGCTATATTCCATTTCTGCATTAACCAAGACATCATTAATACTTTAGTACGTGACAGTCTTTTTTAAGATTTTGGGAGTCTAAATTTGGACCAGATTAGAAGAAGTAAACATACCAATGACTATTTAGACAAATACATTTCGTCTATGTAAAGCTTAATCCAAGACAATTTTAGACATCCATTTAGGACCAAAACAAGTTTAAAACTGACCAGAGCAGATTTAGCCCAAAATCAAATGTTCAGTGCCTGGGGGGATGAGCCTACATATATTTCCAATACCCCCAAAAATCCAGATGTCATCTGGTTAGGTCTGTTTTACACATAATTAAGTCTAAAAAGAAATGTCTATAATTGTTTTCTGTTATGGTCATCCAACGTGGACCAATTTGGACCAAGACGGCTAGTTAACTTTACCTCGTGTAGGTTTTAGATCAGGGGATGGTGTCATAATAGTCTGTGGTTTGCAATTATCTGTTGTCTGTGCAGCCCTTTGAGACTGTTAGTGGTTAAGGGCTAAACAAATAAACATGACTTGACTTGACTTAATGTGGTCCAAAATTAGCGTTAACAAGTGGTCTTTTTAACATGGTGAAGAATAAGTCTTTTTAACTTTTCTTTTTAAACAAATAAAGATGTCTTTTGGATGGATATTTGACGCCTTTTTAACGCCCTATGTACTTAATCTCAACTATATTTTACTGGGTTGGAAATTCATTTGGACCTTGAATTCTGACTGAATTCGGTCTGGTGCGCTTAAAACACGATTTAGTCCATAAACAAATGAAATTGTGTCTTTATAGGCTCAATTAATGTAGACCAAATGGTCTCCCAATACAATCATTGTTACCTCGTCATAGGTGGTCTAAATTTAGCCACCAAAAAGTCCTACCTTTACTTTTCCACCAAATAAATACATATTTTTGATCAGTTTGCACACAGGTAGTTTTGATTTTGCTTAATGATAAAATATTTAGTCTAAAAATAGTCTCTTGTTGTGTTTTTGTCAAATTTAGCCCCAGGAAAAATGTAGTCTTTAAAAACTTTATCCCACCAAAATAAAAACGTCTTTTTGTGTTTTTTAACGTCCTTTTAACATATTTTCAACCAGTTTGCACCAGGTGGGTTACCTTTAACTAGGCTAATAGTAATAATAAAAGACTTAGTTCAAAAGTATTATTTTTGGTGCTTTAATTTCATCTTATTTGGTCCAAATTTAGCCCACCAGAAGTAGTCTTTTTAAGATCCTGTATTAGATGTGTTTTCAACCTCATCAAGAATGTTTTGGAGTCTTTTTTTCTGCTAGTTTGTCGCAGGTGGGTTAGTTTAACTGGGCTAAAAATAATACAGTAGCTCTTGTTTTAATGTGTATTATACCTCGAGTTATTGTTACTAAATTGGCGGCAAGGCGTAATCGGTGACTGAGTGCATCACTGATCATAGTGGTTACAATACAATATCTGGTCCCGCATTAGTCCGTCGTTGCATACCTGTCAGCCTGTACGTTTTTGCCGTGCAAAGTACGTTTATTATGCATTTAAAGACATGTACGACGTACAAGAAAATCTGTACAGAAAAACGCATATTTGTCAATTATGGGTACCATCCGGTATACACCGGCTATCACCAAACGGCAAATCAATCAAGTCAAACGAGTTCGCCGCGGTAGCCTCTATCTCTGTATCGTTTTTTTTTTCGTTACAAACGAAGCGAGCGGTTTGATGCGACTGTGCATATGCGTCTGCCGCCTGGTGATTTCCCATCATGCATCATTCCGTGGTAGTTGTGTAGTGAAAGGAAGTCCGTCTCTTTTTAGAGAACCGGCTTTTTCGACTCAACTCATTAAAGAGAGCCGGCTCTCAACCGGCTCACTTGCTTTGATGCAATATATTACGAATTATTATGTCATATTAAGAAGTTAAGAAAAAAAGGATGTATAAAAGGAGAAAATGAAAAGAGACAGGTTTGTAGTTATCCCTTTAACCGGTATATTACCAACGATAATTTAATGCAGAAAATTAATAATTTGAGTAAGAAAATTCTACTTAATTTTTTTTTGCATTTATTTTTTCCTTCTACAGTGAAAGTCCAAGCTACTTATTTTTGAGCTTTTTTATAATAAACCTCATTCATGTCGAGCAACTCAGTATCTCACAACAAAATGTATCATATATATTGTAACACATGCATATATGTTACAATACATATGATATAACGAAACACATGTACAATATAACATGTTAAACTACATAAACACATTTGGAAAAACATATGGTGTAAGATTTTTTGTATTTTGTAAGGGAAAATACGACAGTTTGTAAGGGCATGGAGCCCTGGAGCTTGACAGGTATGGTTGTTGTGTTTAGTCTTCTTTTCCCCACAAAAAGTCGTCTTTTCAACATCTTAGACATTTTTCCAACAAACTAGAGGAGTCTTTTGGACTGAACTTTGACGTATTTTTAGCGTCTTTTGACATCTTAAAAATGGACTTAACATACGAGTTTAAATGACTAGGTTTGGGTGCAAAATCAGAGTCCACAAATCCGACACACGTACCTGGCCTGGGACTCAAAGGTAGCATCTGGTTGGGTCCGATTTGCCTCATCTGGAAAACTTTCCCAACTTCGTCGCACTTTTGAAGGTTCCCCAAAGAGAAGGCGAAACAACACGCCAGGAAAAAACATCGAAACATCGTAGAAATAATTTGCGCTGCTCCGATCCAGAAACTGGTGAAGTATTCGCGTCGGTTTCAGGTGAGCCTTTGGCTACATGGTTGCTTTTCCGAATCCGGTGTCAATCGGTGGAGGAAGAAGGCTTCACATCCCCGTCAGTGAAAAGTTAAAGCGATATGAGACTGAGGGACGTTTTTGGTCCCGCTCAAGTTGGCAGAGGCGGTTCCTGGCACCTGTTCGCTTCTGGAGAGGCGGGGTGGGATGCTGCCCTCTAGAGGACGAATGATGACAGTACACCCTACTGTAACCCAATAAATTATGGATAACTAGAAGGTTGTATTTCAATTTAAGTATTTTAATATAAATAAGTCAGGTACATAATTGTTCTCCTCTGTATTATTCAGTCATTTGCATCATGACTCATTTCCTCTTGAAATAAGAAACATTTTATATTGTATTTAACATATTTTTTCAATAAAATGTTTAATCTTCACATAGTTGGCGTTTTTTCTACTTGACTAATTTAATATGCTCAACGCATTTTCTTTAATGAGCTGATACTTAAAAAATGGTCTGCTCATCGTTTCTACAAGCCATATCAGAGTTGTAGTTTGGAACGTCATTTTTCTATTTTTTTTCCGCTATATATCTAACTTTGTACAAATGCATATTATTACATTATTTCTGTTTAAGTACAAGAAAACGGTTTAGTCAAATAACTTCAAACAAATCTGCGTGGTAACTAAATCTAGATTCTAGACTATTCGAAATCTGATACGCGCGCTTATGTGGTTTACAGACTCAAGGCTTTTGAGCCAATTTTCGTGAAAATACACACAGCAGTACTTAGGGCCTCTGGGAGTGTCTTTAGCCAGGTTTCGTGTCAAGCCACTCCCTGAATTGACCCCCCCCCCCAATAAATACTAACAAAAGGAATAAACATGTAACAGCTCTGGAGATGCATGCATACTACTCTTTGGCACTCTGTAGTGGCTCCCAAGCACTTTTTCAAAAATCCAAAGCCCCAACAAGCCATTTTGCTAGTTTAGGAAATAATGCTCAGTATTTTTATCTGCCATAACAGAGTTGTGGCATTTATCAGCATTTTTAACTACCAGGAAACAGCAACCTTTTCAAGTGATGAAATACCCTCTTTGCATCTATGGGCTATTTACATTCAGTGGAGGTAGAAAGAGAGGATCACAGATTATTGTTTTCATTGTTTTATACATTGGATTATTAAGCAAACATGGTAAATGATGGCAGCTTCAACACAATGAATGATTTATAATACTTTATTTAAAAAGAGATTCAAAAAATATTGCATACTTACAAAGTTCATGTCAAAAAAAAGATAAACATATGTATAAGAGGTCACAGATGAAGCCAGTCTGACCATATCTTTCTTATACAGGCCGGGACAAGTGCAATACCTCAAAGGAATACAGCATTGCTACAAATCCCCACCTGCACAAAAAGACGATTCCACAAGCAGGTCATAAATACGAACTAATGGGGTTATTTAAATAAAATAAGCGATATTTCATGCACTTAATCAGTTTTGCATGGATTTGCACAGCACACAACAGTAAAGCTGAATGCAAACCAGCAAAACTGAACAAGAGATGACAATCATAACTGAAAACTGTTGTAGTTGCATGCCACTGGACGAGAATGTTAGTTAGAAATACTTCAAGTGCTCACATTGCAGTAGATAGGGGAAAAACACTACCTGCACTATAAGCACTTTAGTACTGCTGAACTTATTGGAAGAAAAAAAACAAAAGGGGACGTAAAGTCAAACACCCGGCACAAGAAAGTGAGTTAAGACAGCGGGGAAGGGGCCACACAGCTAAAAAGATCCAAACAGGTGGAGAGCAAGCAGGCCACCATCAGTTTTGCATAGATTTGCACAACTCATCTATTCTTGTAGTGCAACTATGCAAAACTAGCAGAGAACTGCGAGACATTTCAGCCCAATTAGAAAATTAGGATTGGTGTGGTGGCGCGGATCACAGCCCCTTATGCCAGAAGGAGCACTTAGGGCAGTAGGTGCTAGTCTATTTCACTATCTGCACTAGATGCACCTTAGCACAAAGACAGTTGGGCAAAAAGAGGAATTAACATATGCACTTGTCTGTGGATTGCTTTAAGTGCCTCCACTGCAGTAGGTTTAACACAGAACTACCTGCACTGTAAGCACTTTGACAATACACAGACTGACCGCTACTTGTCCGATACATCCCCCCGTTGTATTCCTTCAACCCTAAAAAGGACCTGGAAAGGAGAACACAGAAAATGTGAGGATAGCTTCTACAACAGGTACAAACATTACAGAATTAAAGCAAAATGGGTGAATTCTGCAGAATATCTGGAGTTTGGTAAACAATCCCCACAGAAACAAAAAAAATATTATTTAATTATTTAATGTAGGTTTATTTACCAGGGTGATTGTCAATATAAAATTACTATTATTAATTTCAAATAAATAAGAATAAATAAAAATTAGTGAAATAAGATAATCCCCAAAATGTCCATTTGCTCATTCTGATGATTATTTTGTTTTGGTAAATATAGAAACGTGACATTTTACTGGGCAACTACGGTTAAAAATAATAATAATAATACATCCTTATTAATATATTATATGAAATACATATTTTATTTCAACAACTATTTTTTTCAATTTCTTGGCAAAAGAAATTGCACTAACACGCGAAAAACAATTTTTGAATAAAACGTGTTGGAGTAGAATAAAGAAAAAATATTCAAAACGGACAAAAATGTCAACTTATTTTAAAGATTGTTGCCCCCCCCCCCAGTAAAATGAATTCTGATAAATAAAAAACATAACGGGAAAATAAACATTTTCTTGTAAAACATGGGGTTAGAATGTAGACATGTTTTACCATCCTGGGAAAGAAGTAGAAAAAGTGACATAAATAAAAAATGCATATAAAAGTGAACTATATTGTCTGATTCTACCTATTTAAATGATTATTCATCGTATTTTTCTAGTAGAATAGATTGCAAGTGTACTAATACGGTAAAATAGTCTTTAAATTTGCTATACTGTATTTGTTTATATCCCAAAATGAGCCTGTGATAGGTAACATCAGTCAAGTCGAAACCCATTTTTACGAAGCAAACCTTATTAATAATTATTCTACACCAACACCGAAAAACTTTCACAAGCACAAGTAGAGCATAAACGCTTAATAATATTTTTATTTACAAATGTAGATAGTCAGTCAACATTTATGCCAAATAATGCGCGGATGTTGCTTAGCCAATCAGAATACAGAACGCAATGTAAGATCGTGTAAAGAGAACCGCGTTGCATTAGGGGTTCTAAATAATCATTACGAAAAAAATATTACTAAACTTTAAAGAAATTAACCTTTTAAATGCAAATGCGTCGTTCAAAGCGAGATGTAATTAACATACAAGATTGTTTATTGTACGTGCAGGGGCGCGTGCGCGGGGAGTGCTCGCCACCCCTCCCCCATCGTCTTTAACATGGCGCCCAAGTGCGCCAACCTTAGCGTAAATATTACTCAACAGACGCCACCCCGACAGAATAAACGACAAAACTATGGTCGCTTTGCTGGTTTAAATCGACGCGCTCATCGCAATGGAACTGTATATACCCTTCGAAAATATCGGAGAGAAAGGCGAATGTTAGGGAAGATTAGCTTAGAAGTTAGCTCAGTTGAGGATGACTAGCTAGCGCGACAAAAACAAGGCTTTAAAATACGAACCGCTGAAGTTTTTCACTGAAAAGTTATTTGCCGTAACCTTATAACGGCGTGCTTTTAACTTTGTTTAACACTAAACGACGCTTTAGAAAAGCAAGCCGTTAAGGATAGACGTTAGCTTGTAGTGAGAAGTTAGCTTAGAGATTAGCCTAGCCGCACTAGGTAGCTACCACGGCGAAAACATGGCTTGTAAAAATGTGCCACTTATTGTTTTCGCCCGGTGGGTAATACCACTATTTAGTTCAAGAAACGTTTATAAAAGAAGCAATTTGTGGTTTGAAAATAACAAAGAGGCAACTCTTAAAGTAGTGTTCAATTTAATATACGACATGTGACGGACTAGCTAGTAAGCTAACATGTACAACAACAAACACGCCCATTTAAATACGAAATAACTACCGGGGGTTCCATTACACGATTAAAGCGACGCTGGATGTGGTGTTATCATAACTTACATTTAGAGTTCAAATAAGGAATATAAATCGAACCATGTGTTGCTAAGCTAGCATGCTAAATCGCGCGGCCTTGTGCCTGCCCCATGTGCTGCTGCTTTGTTCTTGGGGCACTTTAACTCGCACGCCAATGCACTCGAATCGGACCCTAAATAATAAGGGTATTAAACCCCCAGAATGTTGGCGTATGATTTAGAAATAAAATGGGAGACATATAATTGTGCGTTAAAGTTAGCAGATGGAACTTGTTGCGACAAAGCCAAGCACAGGACAGCTTTTCAAATTTCCCTCAATGGTGGAAGCTGAGGGGGCTGCCATGCGCCTCATGTTACACTCCTTTCCTCGCCGAAAGAGAAGAGAAATATTTCGCTTTTATCCCTTCTCGTTAAAATCACGTCGATTAAACTCGCCATTAACATAAAACCCACGCTTTTATCGCGTTATTGAAGACTTTAAGGATCCCGATCGGACTTCCTCCGCTGACAAACACGCGCTCGACGAAAACACTCACCGGGCGGAATCTTCCATCTTCGCTCCTCGTGTGCACTACGAAAACAAGAGCGCGATCGACAAACTTGTGGATCCGTGAGGAGGAGAAAGAAATTGAATATGGCGAGAATGGAAAACGCGTGGCCCCTACGCAGGAAAGTGGCGCGAATGGGAGCAGTTGTGAACCATGTGGCTGAATGAAGGGCGGCGCCCAGTGAACGTAAATATGTAGCTACAACCCCCCCGGATGGCTACCCACATTTGCATACATCAACTACGGGACTTCCGACAGAATAAAAAATCCGATTTTGAGCAAAAACTAAAACAAAACTTATCCTTTGCATTTGATTTTATTTGAAGACATAAGAAAATCCAACTTTTAGCTTTAAACCTTAAAATTTGCATTGCATATATTTTCAAATTGTTCGGGTGAGTGGAACAGTTTTGAAAAGTTTTCTGGTTGGAAAGAAGTTGAAATGACGGGAAAAAACGTCAAGGAACGTCTTTATTTCTTTTAAAAATATTTTTAAAGGATGACTCTTGGATGTAAACCAAATTAGATGAAGTAAACAGTGTTTTTTGACACAAGGCACACTTATTTTCCTGAAAAAAAAATTGAGGCGCACCGTCCGTAGAAAATTGTTTAAAGATGAATAGCTAGTACCAGTTTCATGTTGTTGTTGTTTTTTTTTTTTTAATTATCATGTTACCAAAATCAGCACGGCGGCGCAGTGGTTAGCGCGTGTGCGGCGCAGTTCTGAGGTCATGGGAAAATCCAGCTCCGGAGTTTGTATGTTCTCCCCGTGCTTGCGTGGGTTTCCTCCGGGCACTCCGCTTTCCTCCCACATTCCAAAATCATGCATTTAAGGTGAATTGGCCGGTCCAAATCGTCCCTAGGTGTGGATGAGCGAGCAAGTTGTCTGTCCCTGTGTGCCCTGCGATTGGCTGGCAACCAGTCCAGGGTGTCCCCTGCCCACTGCCCTGCGAACCTACTGAGGATAAGCGGTGCAGCTAATGGATGGATGGATGGATGTTACCAAAATGACAGTATAAAGTATAGGTAGAAGCACTTTGGTATACTGAAAGGACTGTTGTAAAGGGCTGCGTAAATAAAATACTGTACAATTAACATTTCTATAATCATTTGTGGTCACCGTGGGTCAGGAGGTAAACCAATTTATTCATTCTGGTTAATAATTTTGCTGTGATTTGGGATTGTATTATGTTTAATCTGTTTTCAAGTTTAGCTGTATTTTATGCTGTTTTCCTCATGTTGAGGTTTTTGAGTTTTTCCCTGCCCTCATGTAGGTTTTAGATCAGGTGATGGTGTAATAATAGTCTGTGGTTTGCAATAATCTGTGGTCTCTGCAGCCCTTTGTGACTCTTTGTGATCAAGGGCTATACAGATAAACATGACTTGACGTGACTTTTTTAGAAAACAAACTAAAAACAAGTAACAATTATTTTGTAGTAATACAAAACATGATTTCATACATTCTAACATTTTTAAATCCTTTTGGGGAGATTATCAAGATATTTAAATTATGATTTTTACAGTATTACATTTATCTTACGAATTTCTGTTGGTTATTCGATATTTGTACCTGTTCTGTCTCATGTTCAGAGAATTACTTTATAAAAAGAGAGGAAGTAAATGCTGCCACCTACCGGTGTGGATGAATGTTACATTAATGGCAAAAAGCTATGTTCTATTTAAATACTAATAAAACAAGAATAACATAATAAAATTGGGCAGTTTCCTGTGGCACACTTGACAAGGTCTCACGGCACACTGGTTGAAAAACACTGAAGTAAACAACAATCGCAGCTATAACGTTTATTGTTGTTTTTTAGCAAAGTTAACCCGCCTGGCATAAACTGGTCCAATATGTTTAAAACACACTAAGGTTTTGTCTAAATGACATCTTTATTTGGTAGAAAAGTAAAAGTTGAAAACATTTATATTTAAAGACGTTGAACAGACGACCTTTCTGGGGACAAATAACTCCAAAACTGCAAAAGACTAAAACATGATTAGACAATCTACTCCAAGGAAAACGTGTAGTGAAGATTTTAAAGAGAAAAATAAGATATAAGACACTCAAGACAAATGGGCAAAATAATTACAAAGTAAGAGCTTAGAGAGTCAAGTCATGTCATGTTTATTTGTATAGCCTTTAATCTCAAAGAGACTGGTTATAATACTAGTGCAATGAAAGTATAGTACAATAACATCCAGCTGCAACAACAAAAATCCCAAATAAATCGCAAAATACATATTTTCCAATTCGCACTCTTGTTTAAGGTGGTGATGGCCCTGTGGAAGAAAATGTCTCTGATTCTGTTAGTCCTTGTTTTGAGGGGAACTGTAGCACCTACCAGAGGAAAACCAGTCAAAGAGATGTTGACCAGGGTGAAAAGAGTTATAATGTTGATGGCACTGCTGCGGTATCGCAAGCCGGCAATGTCCTCAAGGCTGGGCAGAGAGCAGCCGACGATCTTCTGGGCTGTGTTGATTACTCTCTGTATATTTTGCTTGTCGGCGGCCATACTCCCAGCATACCAGCTAAAATGTCACATTTTACAATATTTTTTTTCACTTTTTTTTACCCGTAAAGCATCAATAATTATTATTATTCTGTAATGATTCTCCCCAAAATATGTATGGATAGGCCAGCAAACTCTAGTACAGTAAATACAGTCTGTGAAATGGCCAGCAGAGGGAACTCACCAACTGCCGCTAAATATTTGTACTGTAACTCACGTTTAGAAAGTATCTACAGTAGGTACACATTTTTCATTCTTGCAGACTGATAAGAATGTATTTTCTTGTACTTTTTACTTCCTGGCAAGTATCCATTTTGATTTCTTGAGGATATAAAATGTTATACAATGCAACATTAGATCATTGATTAAAGCAATTTCTAGTTACTATTTGTCATTTACCCAGTCAAGAAGCAAAAATATATGTTTTTTTTAAGTAACTAGAGCAGGGGTGTCAAACTCATTTTAACCCGGGGGCCACACGGGAGAACAAACATTCTCTCGGGGGCCGGACTAGTAGATTAGAGAGAACGAGAAAGGAGAGAAAGAAATAAGAGAGAGAGAGGTAGAGAATAGTAAAAAGGGTGGGACAAAGAAGGAGAGAAAGGGCGAAAGAGAGAGAGAAAAGAAAGAGAGAGAGAGGGCGTGAAAAGAGAGGGGGAAGGAAAGAGAGAGAGAACAAGATCCAAAGAGAAAGAGAAAGAGACAAGGAGAGAAAAGAGAAGGAAGGAAATAGAGAAGGGGAAAGCGAGAGAGAGAGAGAGAGAGCGAGAGAGAGAGAGAGAGAGAAGGAAAAAAGGAAGTTAGAGGGAAAAAAGGTAAAAATACAGAGACAAAGAGGAACAAAGAAAGAGAAAAAGAGAGAGAGGGATAGTGAAAGAGAGAGAGAGATAAAGAGTGGAAGGAAGATTGAGGGTTGAGAGAGAGAGAGGGAGAGAAAAAGAGAGCGAGAGAGATACAAGTACAGCGTTTGTGAGAGGCACCTGGCTTTGGCAACATCAAGTGGATATATTTCAACCTGCAGCTCATTTTTCTCTTGCACTTCTCCGAGCGTTGACTCGCGGGCCGGATTTAATCCCTCTGCGGGCCTGATCCGGCCCACGGGCCGACTGTTTGACACCCCTGAACCAGAGGAAGCTGAAGCCAACCAAACCGACATTTTGACGGAACAATTGATAATCCTTAAAATATGAACACCAAATGAAATTTTAGATATTTATTTATTGCCCGAAAATCAACCAGATAGTGTCCGGAAACAGAACAAGGACCTACTGAGATTCGGTCTGGAACCTCAGTGGAACTGTTTAAATCCAGGCTTTAAAACACACTTATATTACAGAGTTTATGAATGGGGGTTTTTAAGGGTTATTGTTCTATCTTCGTTATTCATTATCCATTATCCGTTATCGGTCAGTTCATAATACGCTACAAAGCCAAGGAGCCGGGACTCTTACTCTCAGCCAAAAGGCCAAGCTAAGGTCCTAGCCCTAAAGCCTTGCTGCGATCATTGCGAATGCACCGTTCCCGGAGGTACTGCAATACCGGGCCGATGCGTGGAGTGGACAGAGCAAGCTCTTATTCCATCTCCAGATTGCAAAAATCTGTGCTCACTACAAAGGCCAAGCTAAGGACCTAGCATCAAAGCCTTGAAGGCCAAGCTAAGGACCTAGCATCAAAGGCCAAGCTAAGGACCTAGCATCAAAGCCTTGCTAGCCTAGGCCAAGCTAAGGACCTAGCATCAAAGCCAAGGCCAAAGGGGCGAGTCCGGGGCAATGAGAATGCCGTATCTAAAAGAATAGGTATTTCCTGTTGATAATATATGTGTATTAATTGTTATTACAACATCCATTGCAGCTTGGTCATCCTGGAAGGGGGATTACCTCACACGCGGTTCCTTCTCAAGTTTTCTTCATTTTCTTATGTTGATGTTTTGAGTTTTTCCTTGCCCTCGAGTAGGTTTTAGATCAGGGGAGGGTGTGTTAATAGTCTGGAGTTTGCAATAATCTGTGGTCTGTTCAGCCCTTTGAAACTCATGATTAAAGGCTATACAAATAAACATGACTTGTGTTACTAAGATCTTCAGAATTTAAAGACATCAAAAATACTATTCCTGATCTAAGTGAATAAAACTTGAAAGGGAAAAGACGCAGTATATTTGGGAACATAAACTAACTCTGAGACTAACGTTAAAGAAAGACCTATGTCACATCATATCTTTAACACATCAAAGAGTAAAAATCAACCAGAAGGACCAAAACACAACAGTACTAAGAGAACAGATCATGACGAGTACAGATTTATGTCAATTTTAACTCAATTAAATAAGTATAGTTTTAAAAATTGATGTGGTTGAGTGCAAAATGACCACTGATTTATTCATTAGTGGACTTGGATCTACCCACCCCCAGCTGTTTTGTCGTCACGGCTCTCTCGTTATCTTCTGTTCATGTGGAGGAATATTTCTTGTGTTGCCTTACTTTCATGTTTTGTTCTGCTACAACTGGTTGGTGTTGAAACATGTATGTAGTAGTTCTGTACACTCACACGTAAAATTGAAATGTTTTTATTGTTCCATCGCTTCTCACACATTTTTGGGGGGTTCAGTTAGAATCATTTGATATTATACCATATCTTATGTCTTCCTCCTTTCATGTCTTGTTCATTTAGATCGAGGTGGGGTTTTGTAGAGGTTTATTGTTCTATATTCTTTATCAATTATCCATTATCAGTAAAATCATAATACACTACAAAGCCAAGAGGCCGAGACACTTGCTCCGAGCCAAGAGGCTGAGTCAAGGTCCTAGCCACAGGGCCAAGCAGTGATCAGTGCGAAAGCACCGTTCCCGGAGGTACTGCAATACCGGGCCGATGCGTGGAGTGGACAGGGCAAGCTCCTATTCCATCTCCCAATTGCAAAAATCAACTGAGCACAAAGTACTCAGTTCGTCACAGTCTATAGTACACAAATCCGGAACTTCAAAGATAGTTCACAGACCAAGCTTTAATGTTTTAACATTATGTAGCAGGGATGTGGAGTCGAGCCTGTGTTGGCGTAGCCTTGATGTATTTAAAGTTTGAAGATCATACTGAACTTTGGGTTTCCGTTTCTCTACACGCTCCGAATATTATTCGTTTTGCGCTAATAAATCCTTTTGTAAAATCGTTTTCAATTATAACCTTTATCTTCTTGGTTCCTTTATATTGTGTAAATTATAACCTTATCTTCCTTGTTCCTTCATCTTCTTTGTTTTCTTTTATCCTCACTGTTAAATGTGAGACTGGAGTGCCACGTCCAATTTCGTTGTCACAAAATGTTCAACCCATTTTGTAACAATGACAATAAAGGTATATTCTATTCTATTCTATTATGTGCTTATATTTAATGTATCAACATATCAAGCCACGTTGGAATATTTAAAAATGAGTTCAATATTTTTGTTTTTGCAAAAGCTACGGTAGTGTTGAGTACTTTTCCTACTTCTGCTTTGCAGCCTACTGTCTTCTTTCTAGTTTCTCGACTAAGGTCACTAACCCCAAAAAGAAACAAGCATCCCCTCCCCCGGCCCACCCCCTGCACAAAGCCACTTGTGCAAGCAGTTCTTCCGCATGGAAGTGAGATGGGGGTTGGGGCATCGGGCCCTTTTCAACTTCTCCTGTCCTGTGGGGGGCTCGGATGAAAGCATATGGCTCGACTTAAGATCCCCCCCCCCCCCAACCTCCGCTGCGCCACCGAGACAAATTTTTCAGGAGGAAAAAACCCGGCGCGCTGACTTTTATTTTCATTTTTTTGGGTGGTTGAGACACAGTTCAAGTGATATACTGGAATATTACTTTAAGTACCCTCTCTTTTCTAAGATGGCCTACCATAGATAGGCTCCTCCCACATCAGGGGCCATAAGCCCCGGGGTCCCTGTTTTGTCTTCTTTTAGAGGCCGGACCGGCCATTGTCTCTTTGTGACCCCGCCTGGGGTCAACTCGACTCACCTCGGTTGACCACGTACTATTCAGCTGCAACAAAAAAAAATAAAGTACATGTACATGGAAGAAAAGCACAAAATAAAGATAGAAATAGGTTTAAAATACATTTTGTGACTGATTACGGAAACCTCTTTATTTTGAAGCAAGATGAAGTCTCTGTGTGTGAATGAAACACTCCCAACGATCGAATCAGATTTCCATTTTGATCAAAGTTTGCCACTTCCACTTTTAAACAAGCACATGTTATCTTTTTTTTAAACTATTCTGGAGACGGATTGTGTTTCGGACATAAAAATAGAGCGCAGGATCAAATTTGCCCCTTTTTTCATGTCAAAATGCTGGCATTATTGTATGTGTGTATGTATATAGACATAAAATTACTGTTTAAAACTGGAAATTACACGAGACAGCAGGAATGTGAGCGACTTGTATTATATTTCAAAATAAAACCATATCATCACTGTAGTGTTAAAAAAAACGAATCCCTCGATTTTCACAATTACCTATTATATAACCTCTAGTATTTAGTGTATTCCTGCAAAGTAGTTTGGGTGTGTTTATATTACACACATTCTATATATATATATATATATATATATATATACATATAAAAAACACAATCTGCTTAGTTTTATGCCGCAGTGCAGAGATGAATGATGCGCCATGTGTGTATTAATGGATTTCTCTACAAAATCCCTTTTTGGTTTCCACACCCCCCAACAGTGAAAACCCCACAGTTGTATTCATCCATATATAGTGTTAGTCCATGTTCCTGGCAAGCCACATACAAACACAACCTGTAAACAAATGGGACACAGCGATGGAGCAAACTTGTGGAAAAAACATGTATGGGGCTTTTTTTTGATTTTGGTGAGCTTCCCCATGACGTGCAGCTCGGGGAGGCAGGAAATCCATACTTAGAAATATATGAAATGGTTATATTTATTCAGTTTAGAAGTTATTTTCTTTGAACTTCCTTATTTGTGGATTTTCTTTTTTAAAAGCGCTGAATTTTCACCTTCTATTATGATTATCATTAATACTGTTAGTATGAATCGCCTTACTGTGCTGAACGTCTGGAGCTGCAGAGTGAGGCACCCAATTCTCTTGCCTCACAGCAGAGGGCGGTAGTGAGACTAAGGATTTTCATCAGGCAGACACCACAGCCCCGAAAAATAGAATTAGTGAGCTCGGTGGCCTTGGGGGTATGGCGCCTGGCCCGAGACTGGGAGGTTGTGGTTCAAGCCTCGACTGAGTCATACCTTAGACTTAAAACATTGGTACCCGTTGCCTCCCTGCTTGGCGTTCAGCATTAGGGGTTGGAATTGGGGGTTTTGGTCACCTAATGACTCCCAACACCTCAGTTGGGTTGAGCGAGGGGGCTGGGAATCCCCCCCTCTAAATCAATCTCCCAAAAAGAGTTAGAAATGACTCTAGCCACCTCCCATTAGGGGGATATGGCTGTGGTATATATATATATATATATATATATATATATATATATATATATTTATATATATATAAGCTAACAAAGTGAAGCCATCCAGTCATTTTCTTTCTGAAGGATTACCTATCGATGCTTTTATTCAAAAGCAGCAGTGGTGTATTACTGTGCTGAGCGTCTGCAAATGCAATGTGAGGCACCCGATTCTCTTGCCTCATGGCAGAGGGCGGTAGTGAGACGAAGGATTTTTATCAGGCACACACCACAGCCCTGAAAAATAGAATTAGTGATAGTATTAGCAAGCTAACAAAGAGAAGCCATGCACTCATTTTCTTTCTGGGGAATTACCTATCGATGCTTTTTTTTTTTTTTTTTTCAAAAGTAGCAGTGGTGTATTACTGTGCCGAGCGTCTGCAAATGCAGTGTGAGGCACACGATTCTCTTGCCTCATGGTATATGGTGAGACCAAGGATTCAGATGTGGTGCCCCTAACAGTAGTTAGTGATAGTATTAGCAAGCTAACAGCTTCAATCCAGTCAATTTTGTTCTCGTTGCATAGACTTAAGTCAGATTTATTGATGCACTTATTTAAAAGGAGCAGCGCATAGAATTCATTTACAAGTTAAAGTACGACCATGAACCTTTTTTTCGATGCTGCAGTATACAAATTGCTTTCTAGCTCTGCAGAACAAATGTTGAATAAGATATACCTTCATTTATCTGTAAATGTGTTTCTCTTAGCCCACTTCCCGCATCAGGTGGTGATGGGTTCTTTAGCAGGTTTCCTGCTAGCGAGGTACTTGAACTCCAAGGTGCCGGAACGACGCCCGTTTCGTTCAGGGTTGGGTAGGGTTACTTTAACTTGATTACTTTCAATTACTTTTGGATTACTCCAATATCAAATATGCTAATAAAAGACAAAAGAAACTAAATATGGATAAAATGACTAAAATTTGTGCAGGCTTGGGGAGTAACGGAATACATGGAACGGCAAAAATGATGTTGGCAAGCTGTTTGGATTTATTTTCATTTTGTTTCTGTCGCATTTTATGTTAGTTTTGCCGGAGATCAAAGAGATCAAAGCCAGGAGAGAAAGCTTACCACGTGTTGTGAGTCATAATTTCATTGATCTGCGCAGCATGCTAATGTTGAGCGCCTTACTATGGCGGCTGGGGGTCGATATCACCTGGTGAGTGGTGCATTAAAAAATAGAGTAGACCAGGAATGTCAAACTCATTTTAGCTCAGGACCCACATGGTGGAGAAACCATTTTCACAGGGGTCGAATTAGTAGATTACAGAGAAAGAGAGCGAGGGATAGAAAGTGAGAGAGAAATGAGAGAGAGAGAAAGAAAACAGAAAAATAGAAAGAAAAAAGAAAGAGAAAATTAAAAAGAGAAAGCAAGAGGGCAATAGGGTGATATCAAGTCAGAGAAAGAGAGAAAGAAAGAAAGAGAGAGAAAGATGGAAAGAAAGAAAAATAGAGAGCAAGAGGTAGTGACAGGGAGGGAGAAAGAAATAGCAACCGGAAGAGAGAAAGAGAGTAAAAAAGAAAGAGGAAGAAAGTAAAATAAAGTGAGAAAGAGAAGGGAAGAGAGGAAAATAAAAAGAGTGCGTGAGAGAAAGGAACAGAAAAAGAGGGAGGAATACAGAACGAAAAAGGAGAGAATTTCCTCATGCTGAGGTTTGGAGTTTTCCAATGCCCTCGTGCAGGTTTTAGATCAGGGGATGGTGTTTTAATAGTCTGTAGTCTGTAAAGCCCTTTGAGACTTCTTGTGATTAAGGGTTATTCAAATAAACATGACTTGACTTAAATCCAGGGTTGGATAGGGTTACTTTAACTGGATTACTTTCAATGACTTTTGGATTACTCCAATACCAAATATGCTAATAAAAGACAAAAGAAACTAAATATGAATAAAATGATGACTCACGACACGTGGTAAGCTTTCTCTCCTGGCTTTGATCTCTTTGATCTCCGGCAAAACTGACATAAAATGCGACAGAAACAATGAAAATAAATCCAAACAGCTTGCCAACATCATTTTTGCCGTTCCATGTATTCCGTTACTCCCCAATCCTGCACAAAATTTAGTAATTTTATTCAAGTTTAGTTTCTTTTGTCTTTTATTAGCATATTTGGTATTGGAGTAATCCAAAAGTAATTGAAAGTAATCCAGTTAAAGTAACCCTACCCAACCCTGCTTAAATCTATATCTCACCATACACCAAACTCACCGCATGTCACTGGTCCATAGTATGGAAGATCACAGAACCAACTAGATCTAGATAAGTTTCCACCATTTTTTTCCAAATTGCACCGATCCCATGTTTGACATTAATAGTAACAAGAGAAACGAGAGTCGCGATGGCAGCGAGCGAACGAAAGAGCATCCCCGGTGACCGCGAGGCTCATGGAAGCTGACAGGTTGAAAATGTGTGGCATGACGTGGCCGAGGGAGCATGAAACGTGTTCATCCATGGATGCCGTGCATCTTGCCACACAGGAGAATACATGAGACAATCCAGACACGATCTCGTGATAGTTAGAAGGAAGACTTTATGACGTGATTGCTCATTTCTGCTAAGAACGGTTCGAACACTAATGGGCAAGTGCAAAGGAGATTTCATGGGATGCTGAGTCCTTATTGTCTCATCTCATTAGCCGTACCGCTTATCCTCATTAGGGTCGCGGGGGGCTGGAGCCCATCCCAGCCATTTCCGGGCAGTGGGCAGGGGACACCCTGAACTGGTTGCCAGCCAATCGCAGGGCACACACGGACAGACAACTCATTTGCTCATTCACACCTATGGACAATTTGGACCGACCAATTCACCTGAAATGCATGTTTTTGGAACGTGGGAGGAAACCGGAGTGCCCGGAGGAAACCCACGCAAGCACGGGGAGAACATACAAACTCCGCACAGGAAGTCTGGAGCTGGATTTGAACCCACGACAGGTTCCCATGACATGAACTGTGCCGCACAAGCGCTAACCACTGCGCCGCCGTGCTGCCCGAGTCCTTATTGTGACTCGCTAATTGTTGTTTTGACTATTGCATTATTGTCGGCCAATCATGTTGCTGTTTTGTGATTTTCACACTCTTTAGGGCTGATGTGTTCTGTTTTTATAACCTTGAACGATTCATAAAAAAAGAGGGGGCTCAGAGGAGGTCGAGAGAAAGAGATGGGATTTTCTTATCTGATGACTCTCGTCTCGGTCCTCCATGAAATTTTAAAATTCATTGATGTCTTCTCGCCTTATTTTCAGTGTTGACTGAAGTTTAAACTTGAGTGATCAATTTCCTGCATAAAATCGGAATTTCGCAAAATACATTCTTTTTCGTGGCTGTTGCTTCTGCATGCACTCAAGAACCATTTTGTACATTTTGAGTCAAAGCCATTTTTTTCTGTTATATATTTCAGGATCATTTAAGCAAACCACAATCCTCCCCAAAAATATTTATTTTGGGGTGAAAAACATTCTCAAATAATTTAAATTGGCCTTTTTTATGATTTTCTTGAACATAAGTAATAGTTTCAAAATATAGTAGTATAAGAAAAATATTGTTTGGTCATTGTTAAAATATATTCTCTGATTATATTTGTTCAAACTGTAAAAAAAAATAAAAAATAAAATATAAATATATTTAAAAAAATGAACAAAATTATTTTCTGTATTAGAGAATTTATCGTATTAAAGTACTATTTTTTCCTCATGTTTTTATATATATTAAAAGATTGTAAGTAAATAAAATAATACTTTAAACAAGCAAGATGATCTTCCCATGGAACTTTTTTTTGAAGTGCAGATATTGGGCGGCAGTAGCTCAGGAGTTAGAGCACTCGTCTTGGGATCAAGAGGTCGCAGTTCGAATCCTGGCTCCTCCGTGTTACATGTGGAAGTGTCCTTGGGTAAGACACTGAACCCCTAATACCCCCAATAAGCAGGTTAGCGTCTTACATGGCTGCAATACAAGGCCGCTATTGGGAAATGTGAAGCACACTGTAAAGCGCTTTGGGAAGTCTTGACTTGAAAAGCGCTATAGAAATGCAGATCACTTCATTTCATTTCATTTCAATTGGATATAATAAAATCAGGAAAAAAGATTTGATCATTAATTATTAATTAAAAATTATATCTCATCTCATCTCATCAGCCGTACCGCTTATCCTCATCAGGGTCGCGGGGGGGCTGGAGCCCATCCCAGCCATCTCCGGGCAGTGGGCAGGGGACACCCTGAACTGGTTGCCAGCCAATCGCAGGGCACACAGGGACAGACAACTCATTCGCTCATTCACACCTAGGGACAATTTGGACCGGCCAATTCACCTGAAATGCATGTTTTTGGAACGTGGGAGGAAACCGGAGTGCCCGGAGGAAACCCACGCAAGCACGGGGAGAACATACAAACTCCGCACAGGAAGTCTGGAGCTGGATTTGAACCCACAACAGGTTCCCATGACATGAACTGTGCCGCACAAGCGCTAACCACTGCGCCGCCGTGCTGCCCTAAAAATTATATATTTTTTCTTATTTTAATATATATTCATTAAAGTATTTTTGCATCTTATTTTTTGTAGTAAAATAAAAGATAGGAAATAATAGGAAAACAATACTTCACATATCTTCCAATAGAACAACTCTTTTTTTTTTTAATTGCATACATTTCTGACATTTTTGATCGTGTGAATAAAAACCATTCCTTTCAGATTTTATTTCATTCAATTTCAAGTTTTGTCAATAATGAAATAATTCAAAGTCGAGATAATGTATTCAAATATTCAAAAACTGTTGACATTGTAAAGTGTTTTTTGTACATTTCTTTGTTCACTTCCGATTTCTCTTCCTGATTGTCGCTTTTCCAGAAAACAATAATCTAGCTATTTCTGTACATGTGACCCCGTGGCTTAATTCAAAACAAAAAAAACACAAAAAATTCAAAATATATTGAAATGAAACGGAGGCATTTGAGCAATATATACAAATAATAAGAATACAAATGTATCAATTAAAAAAATGTCTAGTACAATTTGTCCTCGTTACGAACTCAAAACATTATCAAGACCCAAAAATAAACAATGTAAAAAAAGAATCCAAGTTATTGGACCAATTTGTCCTCTTGATAAATGTAAATATCAGCATAAAAATGGGGAAAGCTTTGGTCCAATTGAAATACAGGCTAATTCAAATATTATTAAGAACATGGGAAAAAAAAAATGGAGGCAAGCGCTTGGTCCAATCAATAGATCAGACAGATAAGTCTTCAGCCAATCAGAATGCGAGGCAGACGACAGCCCTGCCCCTTTTTGTAACACACACAATGCATAGCATGCTAGCGGATTTCACCATCAAAGTGCATAGAATCCATGGGAACCGAAACAAAGTTATTTGTTCTACACTAAGTGTTTTATTTTTATAAGGCTGCTATTGGGTCGGTAAGTTGTTACGTTGTACGTTTATTATGCATTTTACAAGAAAATCTGTACGGAAAAACGCAAATTTGTGGTACTTGTGTAGTGAAAGGAAGTCCGTCTCTTTTTAGAGAACCGTATTTTTTCTGCTCAACTCATTAAAGAGAGCCGGCTCTCAAACGGCTCGCTTGCTTTGATGCATTATATTACGAATTATTGTGTCGCATAAAGAAGTTAAGAAAAAAAGGAAGTATAAAAGGAGAAAATGAAAATGACAGGTTTGTGGGTATTCCATTAATCAGTATACAGTGGAACCTCGGTTTTCGAACGCCTCTCAATTCGAACAAATCGGAGTTCGACCAAAAATTTCGAGAAACTCTTGCTCCGCTGTTCGGTCAAAAATTCGGAGTTCGAACGCGGGTAATGCCTGAGTGCGTACGCTAGAGTGCGATCCTGACATGCGTACGGGTGTAGATCGCCCCCACCCCTCGTGACCAATTGTTATCACGTGCGCACTTGCCTCTTTTTGCTTTCGCTTTTAAATATCGGTGAACGGAATGTTTTAGCCCCTAACTATGCCTCCGAAGAAGGTCGGAGCAAGCAGGACAGGTGAAAAAAGAAAAGTTGTTCGTACAACTATTGCCTTTAAGAAAGACATAACAGCTAAATATGAAAGAGGTTTGCGAGTTTCCGATCTTGCTAGGGAATACAGCATGCGCCTTCTGCTGACCACCACAAATCCTATTCATAATTCTTTTCTTTATCTTTATTTTTTTTTATTTTTTTTACACGTTCGTGTTAGCGTAATCTTTCGTACGGAAGATTACGATAACGCGAACGTACGATTAGCCTGGGTTAGCTTTATGATTCGAGGTAAACATTCAGAGTGTTGGAACTGAGCTCAAATTTCAGGGTGTTGGAACGGAGCCCCCTTTCCAATGACGCGCTAGCCACTTGTGGTGCTAAATGACGTGTAAACGACCTGATTTTTTTATTTTTACATGTTCATGTTAGCGTAATCTTTTGTACGGAAGATTACGATAACGCGAACTTACGATTAGCCTGGGCTAGCTTCACGTTTACCTTAAACATTCATGGTAAACATTCAGGGTGTTGGAACGGATTAAAACGATTTACATTATTGTTAATGGGAAAAATGATTTCGGTGATCGAACAAATCGGTTTTCGACCAGGGTTCTGGAACGGATTATGGTCGAGAACCGAGGTTCCACTGTATTACCAATAATGATTTAACATTATGCAGAAAATGAATTCATAATTTGAATAAGGAAATGTATTATTCTACCTAATTATATTTGCATGTATTTTTTCCTTTTACAGTGAACGTCCAAGCTACTTCATTTTTTAACTTTTTTTTATAATAAACCTCATTCATGTCGAGCAACTCAGGATCTCACAAAAAAAACAAAATGGTAATTAACAATATAAAGGATATAACGAAACACATGTACAATATAAAATGTTGAACTTCATAAATAAACACGTTTGAAACAAAAATATGGTGTAAGATTATTATGTATTTTGTAAGGGAAAATACGATATGGTATATCACTGAGTTATGGTTAGCATACCTCGTTAGCATATGACAAAAACAAATACAAACAAAGGTGATGTTTCTTAATTTAAGTAAAACGTGTCGATTATGAGATAGGATGGTCAGTTCATGATCTCGGGTTTGTGAGGCTCGAGATTTGTTTCATAGGTTCCTTGCCGGAGACTCGAAAAGCATGGAGATGACACCACTTGTTTCGTAAATTTGATGTGCTGGGCCACTCATTTGTATATCCTCTATATACCATTATCTCTCAGAAATCGGAATCTATTTCTATGTGTAGTTGGTACGAAACTTCCGACTTCCTCATAGATCGATTTTGCATCCACCCTTAAAAGGTTATTAGTGTCTTTGGACACTTGATGCCATGAATATAACCCTGTATAGAATATTGAGACAATTTTCTACTGACATTTGAGATAGGTTGGCATAATAAGGAAGAAATGATACGGCTATGCTATCAGGAATAGTCGCTCGCTTTTGTTTCAGCCGCTCCATTTGCTCCACGTGTGATACATGGATACTGGAAGTATGGTGGGCGTGGCTTAGCGCTCTTAGTCAGATCTATTAATTGGTACTCATGGCTTATTCAAATATTAGAAAGAACTAAAAAACACAAAAACAGGCAAGCTATTCATCCAATTTGCCCTTGTGGCTAACTCAAATTTTAGCAAGAACGTAATAAAAAAAAGGGGGGAAAAAATCAATAAAAATAAAAAGCAATAAATAAATAATAAAAGAAATATAAACTGAAGGAATGAAAAAAAAAAACCCGAGGTTGTGATTTGTCCCCGTGGCTCATTTATAGATTAGCAAGAGCAAAAAATAGAAATTTAAAAAAGGAGGAAAACCATGAATTGAAAGCTAAAATGCATTTATAAATAAAAATGATAAAAATTAGGTGAACTATGGGTCCAATTTGTTCTCTCGGCTAATTCGAAAATTAGCTAAAAAGGAAAAAAGCTATTGTTCCAATTGTTTTTCATAGCTAATTAAAATACAGTTATGCCAGAAAATTTATATATATTTGCTTTATCTTTCTTGGGGTTTGAGTTGGGGTTCGTACTCAGCCCCCATTCCTCAAACCTAGTGTGTTCCGCCCCAAACGGTTCTTACAAAAGTGATATAAAAAGAGAGAGGTGCAGTGGAAAATAAAGCATAAAGGCTCTTTAAACTACAATTGGGCATTGTTAACGCAGACTTAATAATAAAAGTATTTAACTTTTTAGGGACACATCAAACGTCTTTTAAGACCATAAAATGTGTTGTGTTTAGAATTTTTTTTACAGAATTTCTTCTTTACCAGTCAGATGTTGTTCAACCATGATTTAAACATTACAGTCTGCAGTTCAATTCTGGTCAAGATATTTAATTTCATATCAAACTCGTGAGAATCGTGTGCGTGTCCAAATATTTCTGGGCCTAGCTGTATTAGCAAAAATTTTAAAAAAAATAGGGCATTTTTTGTTCCAATTTGCCCTTCTGGCTAGAGGTAAGATCTTAGGCCTGAGCCCGGCCTAAGTCTGGCCCGAAATTCTAAAATGTCAATCATTGATGGTAAGGCGCCCGCTTTGAGACTGGGAGGTCGGTGGTTCGCGCCCCGGCCGAGTCATTCCTAAGACTTAAAAAGTGGTCGGCGGCGCCCTCTGTTACACAGAATGACAATACAAGGAAATTATTATTATTATTATTACCTTTTTTTTTTTTTTTTGTGATCCACCAGTCATTTTCCTAAGTTTCTTTTTCTTTGTGGAAAATCCGCTCAGCATGCACGCTCGTCGGCACTGTCAAACCCAGAATAGTAGGTCTGCGGCGGGGAGGGCGAAGTCTGCCAATATCACCCTTCCTCCTCCCGAGTCCTCACTAATAAGATATAGAAATTCGGGTTTGCTTCGGGCTCGGTCCTTCAAATCAATTGAATTGGTCGAGCTCGGACTGGTTCGGGCTTTAACCCTAAGACAGGGGTGTCAAACCCGTTTTAGCTGGGGGCCACAAATGCTATAAAAAATCTCACGGGGGCCATACTAGTAAGTTTAAGAGAAAGAGAGAGGGAGAAAAAGAGAGAAAGAGAGGGAGGGAAAGAGAGAGTGATAAACAGATAGGGAGAACAAGGGAGGCAGAGTAACAGTGAGAGAAAAAGAGAGAGCAGAATAGAGATATGAATGGAGAAGGGGGAAATGAATATAGAGGCAAAAAGAAAGTGAAAAATGAGAAATATAAAAAGAATAAGAGAAGTGAAACGACAGAAAAAAAGAGTCAGTAGGAGAAAAAGAGACAAAGTGAGGTGAGAGACGGAGAGAGAGGTCGAAAAAGGGAAAGAAAGAGGATGAGAAAGAGAAAAATAGAATGAAAGGGAATTAAAGTGTAAATTAGAGAGAGAATATAGAAAGAGAGCAAGACAGAGAAAAAGAAAGAGTTAGAGAGTGAGAGAGAAATAGAGAAAAGAGAAAAAAAGAGAGAAAGAGAGAGTGAACAGGAGAAAGAAAAAAAGGGAGGAATAAATAAAAAAGACTTGAGTCAGAGAGAAATGGAGGAATACTACCACAATTGTTTTGCAAGTGTTAACTGGCTTTTGTGACATCCGGTGGAAATATTTAAAACTACAGCTCATTTTCCTCTTGCGCTTCTCTCACTGTTGTCTTGCGGGAGGGACTTAAACCATTGGTGGGCCTGATCTGGCCCGCTGGCCGCCTGTCAAACTCATTTTAACTCAGGGGCCACACGATAGAACAAACATTCTGTCGGGGGCCGGACTAGTAGATTAAAGAGAAAGAAAAAGAGGGATAAAGAAATAAGAGAAAGAGGGAGGGAAAAGGAGAGAGGGCAGGACAAAGAAATAAAAAAAGGAGAGAGGGAGAGAGCGTGAGAAAAAAAAGAGACAAAAAGAGAAGTCGTGAGAGAGGGGGAAAGAAAGGGAGAGGAAGAAAGAAATCCAAAGAGAAACAGAAAGACAGAAGGAGAGAAAAGCGAAAAGAAAGCGCAAAGGGTAGGAAGAGAGAAAGAAAAGAGAAAAAAGGAAAAAAGGAAGTTAGAGCAAATTAAGTTAAAAAGACACAGAGAGAGAAAGAGACAAAGAGCAAGAAAGGAAGAGAAAAATAGAGACACAGAGAGTGAAAGAGAAAGAGACAGAAAGTGGGAGAAAACTGGTGGAAAAGAGCCTGCGGGCCGCCTGTTTGACACCTGTGCGCTAAAGGATTGAATCCGGCCCGCGAAACAACACTCAGAGAAGTGCAAGAGAAAAACAAGCTGCAAATTGAAATATGGCAACTTAATGTTGCCAAAGAAAGGTGCCCCGAACAAAGACACTGTACTTGTATTTCTTTTTCTCTCTCTCTCTTTTCCACCCCTTTACTCCCACTCTCCGTCCGTCTCTTTCACTCTCTGTGTCTCTCTTTTTCTCTTCCTTTGTTGCTCTTTGTCTCTTTCTCTCTGTGTCTTTTAACCTCTTTTGCTCTAACTTCCTTTTTTCATTTTCCCTCTTTTCTCTTTCTCTCGTTATACCCTTTGCGCTTTCTTTTCTCTCGTTCTGTCTTTCTATTTCTCTTTGGATTTCTTTCTTCCTCTCCCTTTCTTTTCTCCCTCTCTCACGACTTTTTATCTTTTGTTTCTCACGCTCCCTCTCTCTCCCTCTCTCTCTTTTTCTTTTTGTCCCGCCCTCTCTCCTCTTCTCTCCCTCTTTCTCTTATTTCTTTATCTCTCTTTTTCTTTCTCTTTAATCTACTAGTCCGGCCCCAGACAAAATGTTTGTTCTATCGTGTGACCCCCGAGTTCAAATGAGTTTGACACCCCTGGTGTAAGACCTAAGCTCGAGTCTTAGGAGGATAGTACCCGGGCTGGATTTTTTAGGCCCGATTTGACCTCTACTCCTAGCTAATTGAAGTATTAGCCAAAGTCAGACTTTATAGTAAACGTTTGTAGGACTCTGCGTGCTCATCTCCTTCACGATGTAAACGGGGGCTCCGTATTCTCCGCTGAGTCGCTGAAAATGTCGGCAAAATCCCCCGTCGGCGGGGAAGACCACCTCGCTGCGCTCCGAGTTAGCATTGTCGCTGCTAACGCTGTCCCGCTTGGGCGCCGCTAAGGTGTTGAGCGACACCGCCGCCGACTGCCGCCCGTTCCGGACGCAGGGGAGCCACCTGCAGAGCACGGCCACCACCGCCAGGACCAGGACTACCAGGAGGACCAGGACCACGGCCGAGACCACCCAAACGGACCGGCCTGGAATCCAGCCACCGTCATCGCCCGCGGGGGGGAGATGCCCCGCTTCCCAGTTGGAGTCTGTCAGGGGGGGGGGGAATGGGGGGACGCATGAAAGAGAAATGGAGATAAAAGGGGACGAGAGGACGAGGGGACGAGGGATGGGGACGCTCTGCTGAGTGCGTTTGGATAATTGTGCAATTTGCTACCGTGACCTACATTGCAATAAATAAATCATGTCTTCATCATTGTCCCAGTGGCAGATACAGCTTTTAAATGAGCAAAATATTCTTCGATAATCGTAAGGCAAATCGAGATTTAGAAGTAAAAATGGATGGTGTTGCCATAGACATTGTATCAGAAATTAAGTTTTTAGGGGTCATAATAGACAATAAATTAAATTGGAAAACACATATCAGACACATACAAACTAAGGTATCTAAAAGCATTTCAATAAATTTCTTTTAAATTATAATGCATTGTATTTATTATATTGTTCTCTAGTTCTGCCATATTTCATATTTCAGATTCAGATCTACTTTATTGTCATTCTAGTACACGTGTATACAGAACGAAATGTCGATACATCTGACCCGCAGTTTCCTTGAATGTACAGATATAAAAAAAATGTTGTATTGAGTTGGAGTATTGAGTACTAATAATATACTAAATAATTATGGCTATGTATAGTATTTTACAGTAGTGCAAAGAGTGCAAGAGGAGCAGCTCACCAGATGTGCAAAATGGGCAGTCAGGTAAACAGTAACAATAACACTGTAACAATAACACTGTAAGTACAATAGTGCAGAGAAACAGATGTGCAAGGAGTGGCTAGCTATAAAGAACTGCCAGTAGTGCAAAAACAAAACCAACAGATGTACAGATTAGCAGCAGTTTAGATTTACTATGTGTTTGATTGACCATTTAACAGTCTAATGGCCAGGGGGACAAGACTATTGTGGAACCTGGTGGTCCTGCACCGCACACTGCAGTACCTCTTCCCAGAGGCTAGCAGAGTGAACAGTAATATTTAACATATTGTGCAGAAGCAATCGTTACAAAAGTTCACTAAAGCCCCTTTTTATCCTTCAAAAACATGCAATAAGAACCATACACAGGGTAGGATATCGGGATCATACCAATATTTTATTCATGCGGTCCAAATTATTACAATTGGATGATTTAATAAAAAATTTCACTTCACAAACTGTTATTTAAGGTCAACAAAAACATGGTGCCAGAAAACATACAAAAATGATTCACTCGGAAAGAGGGAAATTATAACTTGAGGGGCTGTAGTGAATTCAAAATCCCAAAGGTGAGAACAACCAGGAAAAGTATGTGTGTGTCTGTGTGTGGAGTCAAACTTTGGAATAATTTACAAGATGAGCTCAAACAATGTCCAACTATTCATGTGTTCAAATGTAAATACAAAAAAAGCATTACTAGTGAAATACAGGGATGGAGAAAAGGGGATATGAGTGAGATTGGAAATACTGCGTGTAAAACTATGGTTAACTTGTTGTTATTGTTGCTATTATTATATCATAACTGTTATTATAAATATTATGTTTATTTTTATTGTTGTTATTATCATTGGTGCCGCAGTGACGTTTGGTAACTAGACGCATTATGACATTGAGAGATGGGTATTACCAAGATTAGTGTACAAAATATGTTATTATTGTAATTATTATAATTATTGATATCTGACCTATGTAATAAGTATATCCATGATATTTTGTTATATTAGACATAAGAGGAAAGGAGGAATTGTAAAATTGATTTAATAGGGAAGATAAAGGGGTAGGGAAAATAAGCATCTGCTTCTGACTACCCCTTTTCAAACATGTTATGTAGCATTATTTTGTTGTTGACTCATTGTTTTTGTCCTGTTTTTATTTTAAGGTTCGAAATTGTATTCATTTCTTTCATTCATTCATTCAAAATGGGCTTATTTAACTAAATAATACACTTTATACCAGGGGTCAGGAACCTTTTTGACCCAAAGAGCCATAAAAGCAAAAAAGGTTTTAAAACGAAATTGAGAGAGCCACATCATATATTTTCAGACAAAATTGAAAAAACTGCCAAAAACTCTCTCCAGACATAAGCTTATTCTTCAGCACATTTCATTTCACTGTGTGTCATTTGATGATTTAATCAAATGTATTAAATGATAATAATGCCAAATCCTGTGTCCCAAATCAATGTAAATATTCCATTTACAATTTGTCTTCCACCTTCAGTTAAGAGTGTTTGAGGCAATTTTTCCATGAAATTTGTCCTTAATAACGGTTTCAAAACAATGTGCATGCAAAGTTCTTTTGTAAAAATGTCACAAATTACTGCAAACGATAAGCATATCGTCATATTCACTTTTGGTGTAGACTGAGCAAGAGAGAGAAAAGAAAGTGCCTTGCGCCGTGTGCAGGTATCCGCCCACCTGTACTGCTCACCCAATCAAAGTCGTTTGCCAGCATTTTTATTTATCAGTTTAAATGGTTTCTTATCAAACTTCGGCATTAAGTTGCTTCAGCTTTATATGGACAAAAATCGGGATGAAATCACTTAACTTTGGAACGCCACAGAGAGATGTTCAATAGTTACATTTTATTTCGGAGCCATATGTACTCATGAAAAGAGCCATATATGGCTCCAGATCCATAGGTTCCCTACCCCTGATTTATACTATGATATTCATTTTCAACAACAACAAAATCAGATGAGCCTAATTTACCATTAGATTTTCAAAATAGTAGGCTTCATAAAATAATATCAGCATCCTTTTATACTAAATAAAAAATAAGACATCAAATAACCAATGTTATCTAAATTTATGACCGTTTTTCAAAATAAACTTCTTACTGTATCATGACTTTATTTATGACAAAAATAACTTCAAATGGGGAAACTTATCTTATTTTAATACTAGAATTTCCCAATTAATATACTTTATACCATGATTTTAAGTCAAGTCATGTTTATTAATCACAAGGAGTCTCAAAGGGCTGCACAGACCACAGAGTATTGCAAACTACAGACCATTATTACACCATCCCCTGATCTAAAACCTACATGCGGGCAAGGAGAAACTCAGAAATGCCAAAATATTTGCAAATATTATTTGTTTTAATGGCCTTCTGGTTCCGGGAAAGCTTTATGGACATTATATTTTACTTGACATTGAAAGGTAATGAAGGACATTTATCTACTAGTGAATTTGCATTGGTGAATGTAGAAATATTATTCAAATTAAGTTTTCATTTCGACTGATTTTTTTGTGTGAAAATGAACGTATTTTACTACTGGACTTCAAAACAAAATTTATGTTACTTCACTACTGGAGTTTCTAAATAATATACACCATACAATAATATCAACTTCATTTTCAGCAACAAAAACAATAAAAATGAGCTCATATTACTTCTGGATTTTCAAAATAATATACTATAATATTGACTTGATTTATATTTTCAAGATAAACATCATACTAGATTATTTGCTTTATTTCGGACAAGAGTAAAAAACCATTTCAAATGAGTATAAATATCTTATATTACTTGAAAATCAACTTGATCCAATAATATTAACTTGAATGTTTCATTAAATAAAAAATATGACTTTAAAATGAGCAAAACAATCTGTACAACTTGATTTTTCAAAATAAAACCCTTCATATATAATGTCACCTTGATAAAAAAAAAAAAAAACTTCAAATGAGAGAAAATTATCTTATTTTGCTTCTGGATTTTCCAAATAATATACTTATATCATAACAAAAATGATAAACTTAAATTAAAAAAAATTAAAAAGTAAGACTTTAAAAGAAGCAAAATTTTATAATCTTATGCCATAATTTTTAAAATAGTACACTTTTTATGATAATAATAACTACTATTAAAATAAATAATATGACTTGAAATGTGCAAACTTATCTAATCTTATGACTTCAATTTTGAGATAATGTACTCCTTACCATAACATTAACTTATCTTTCTTTAACTTATTTTATTACTTGACTTTTAATATAAGAAACTTCATACGACCAACTTGAAATTGAAATAAAATAAAAATAAAATAACAAAAAGATATCAAGGGGCCAAAATGTGTATATATATGTATACTCTTGAATATTTATTTAGATTTTTTTTTTTATTCATGTATTTTATCTGCAGCCTAAATTATTGGAAAGATTGAACTTACCAGTTCGGTTCTTGACACTATTATCTTGAGCTGAGTCCTTGGATTTTGGTTTCAGTTGCAGTGGTGGAAATCTGGTGGGCGATTCTTGAAGTCTTGATTTGGAATCTGATGGACCTGCAAGACAATTTAAAAAAAAGAAAATAAAAATAAAAATCGCACCAAGAAATAAAAGGCAACATTTGTTGTTTTTCCTGTTAATCTTCTCAATAGTCTACGGGAGAAGCTACTATAAAAGTTAGTAAAAAAAATTGCAAGACCGAACCAGAATTTGTCAAACATTGAGACCCTGAATTATGCAAATTTTGTGACACAAGTGGCTAGAGAAGGAAACAGTGGAGAAAATGTAAAAGTCGCCTGAATCACGAAAGTGAGCAAAGTTTGCCTGCATGAGCAGTTGTGGAAGGCGACAGACACAAAGGACGAATTTGGAGCAGCTAACAATGACAACATAGACTGCAGCCAAGTGGCTAATGTGAGTGGCTAGATAAGGAAACAGTAGGCAAAAAAAATCAAAGATGCCTAAATCATGGGTCCTTGCAGATTTCGCTTACATGAGCAGCCAAGGAAGGCGAGTGGCACTGAAGAACGAAACAGGAGCAACCAACAATTGATTTAGGATTTAGTAGCAGGGGTGCTCACACTTCTTAGTATGCGAGCTACTTCCAAAATGACCCATCACAAAATGGAAATTCAAGGGCATTCTAGCATTCATAGACAGCATCCTAACTAGTTGAAATGAATGCACACAATACTTCTAAAATGACGCTTAAATAAATCAAATACATGGAATAAAAATAAAAACATTGAATAGAAAAGTAAACACCATGATTCAATTTATGTCAGTTTTTTGTAATTGCCAATGTTTTTTGTCCAATGATACTCTTGCAAGAAATAAGTATGCTGTGGTACAGTTG
Organism: Urocampus carinirostris; assembly: GCF_059441175.1. Taxonomy (NCBI): domain Eukaryota; kingdom Metazoa; phylum Chordata; class Actinopteri; order Syngnathiformes; family Syngnathidae; genus Urocampus; species Urocampus carinirostris. Next base: position 14,729,760 of record NC_142352.1, read on the forward strand.
GATTCATCGGAAAAGATTAAATAACTTCTACTCAAACTTGGCAAATACATGTGTGGTTAATAATCCAAATTCCAACATATACCTAAATAGTAATTTATTAACAGTATTTTTCTTTATTTGTTTGTACTACATACACATGTTATGATATATCATTTGGACCCGTCATCATTCAATACAAAATACATCAGAAGAAAAAAATTACAAACAAATAAATTGAATAAATGACACCTTACATTGACAAAATTTGGAGTTCTCCAATTTGCTACTACTGCTAAGCAACATTGATGTCTATGCTGGAATTTTAGGCTATATAATTTGGACCCGTAATCATTCAATACAAAATACATCATAAGAAAAAAATTAAAAACAAATAATTTGAATAAATTACACCGTACATTGACAAAATTTGGAGTTCTCCAATTTGCTACTGCTGCTAAGCAACATTGATGTCTATGCTGGAATACTGCAATTTACTTCTAGATCGCAGCGTGTCCCAACAAATGCAATGCACCGAATACTTTCCTGTGATCTACCTATATTGCCTCAGTGATCCACCGGTAGATGGCAATCTACGTGATGACGACCCCTGATCTCATATCAGTATTGTTGCACACTGTCCATCAATGCCACTTTACACCGAAAAATAACGGCGACCAGATGATAAAGGTGCTGTATCTGAAGAACATCAGGAGTATGGCATCCATGGAAACCAGTACTGTTTCCTGTGTGGGAGGGAACCCTTACCCAAAAACTGCCCTGAAGAAGGATGAGTGCCGTGTAGAGCAAATAAGCCAAGCACAAAAATAATTTAATAAAATAATATTCTCACTGTACGTAATTATGTCGATTGGAGGGACATTTCCTAGTACTGAACATGGGGCAAATTTCTCACATTTTTGGCTTTCCAACAAGTTTGGCGATTTCAAACACCGTCACCCGATGCTGAGAGTATCAGATATCTAGGACCACACCCATAGAGACGTGATCTGGTCAAACGTCACTGGTCCGTATAAAAAGATTTGGTTGAGCGATAGCCGCTCTCTTTTCTTCTGCCTGGCTGGTTGGTATCGTATGACGGCCACCCCAAGCGGCCGTGCGGGCCTTCACTGCGGCCTTGAGCAGCACGTGGGCCATGCGTTGCGACCAGTTGGAGCACGAGACCAAATCCCTCCGTAACAACGAGTAAGAAGACGGTTTTATATTTAACACCATGTTTGCTGGTTCTTGGGAATGAGCGTTTTTTTACTGCACAAGGAAATCTCCCCAAATCGACTAGCATTATAGCAGGAAACTTTCTTTTTTTGCATGTAACTTCTAGACTTTCAGCGGTCGAAAACTCCCATTATCTCCGGCGCCTTACTCTCCCCTTTTTTTCCCAATCAATAATACTCTGTGTTAATAAATTGTGTGTGTTCTGATTCAATCGGTCTGGTTCATTGAATCTATTTTCTTGGGATTAGTAATTCATATCAGAACTCAAATAACTCAAAGTAATAACGTAAATGAATTATTATCAGTGTAGTGAATCCTTCAGAGAAAAAAAAGATTTATGGAGGAGCACAAGCAACACCTAGAGGAAAATGTTTTAACTGAATAACACACAACAGGAAGTGGTGGCCCGAATCTCTGACCCGTGGTTAGCCATCATGTAATATTTAAAACTGGACTTTAGATTTTACACCCCTTATTTAGAATGCAAAACGAGTCCTTCTCTAAGGGCTTTCCGCAGGATGTGGCCAGGTAAGTTGCTCCCACCAGGTAGGTCCATACCTGTCAAGCTCCAGGGCTCCATGCCCTTACAAACTGTCGTATTTTCCCTTACAATATATAAAATAATCTTACACCATATTTTTTTCAAACGTGTTTATTTATGTAGTTTAACATGTTATATTGTACATGTGTTTCGTTATCATATATATTGTTAATTAAAATTTTGTTGTGGGATCCCGAGTTGCTCTACATGAATGAGGTTTATTATAAAAAAGTTCAAAAATGAAGTAGCTTGGACGTTCACTGTAGAAGGAAAAAATACATGCAAATATAATTAAGTAGAATAATACATTTTCTCATTCAAATTATGAATACATTTTCTGCATTGAATTATTGTTGGTAATATACTGATTAAAGGGCTAACCACAAACCAGTCTTTTTTCGTTTTCTCATTTTATACTTCCTTTTTTTCTTAACTTCTTTATATATATATATATATATATATATATATATGTATATACCACAGCCATATCCCCCTAGTGGGAGGTGGCTAGAGTTATTTCTGACTCTTTTTGGGAGATTGATTCAGAGGAGGGGATTCCGAGCCCCCTCGCTCAACCCAACTGAGGTGTTGGGAGTCATTAGGTGACCAAACCCCCCAATTCCAACCCCTAATGCTGAACGCCAAGCAGGGGTACCAATGTTTTTAAGTCTTAGCTATGACTCGGCCGAGGCTTGAACCACAACCTCCCAGTCTCGGGGCGGGCGCCATACCCCCAAGGCCACCGAGCTGGTTTTCTTTATACAACATCCTAATTCGTAATATAATGCATAATGCAAAGCAAGAGAGCCGTTTGAGAGCCGGTTCCCTTTAATGAGTTGAGCCGAAAAAGCCGGTTCTCTAAAAAGATACGGGCTTCCTTTCACTACATCAAACCGCTCGCTTCGTTTGCAACGGAAAAAAACCCGATACCGAGATAGGGGCTACCGCGGCGAACTCGTTTGACTTGATTGATTTGCCGTTTCGTGATCGTCGGTGTATACCGGATGGCACCCATCATTGACAAATTTGCGTTTTTCCGTACGGATTTTCTTGTACGTCGTACACGTCTTAAAATGCATAATAAACGTACTTTGTACGGCAAAACCGTACAGGTTGACAGGTATGTTTTAAGGTCACGCCCGCCAGGTGGATCACTGCAAGATTTATCGAAAGTTCAACATCAAGTCAGAATTCTCCCTTTTCTGGCTTAATTCATCTAGAATGAACGACATTTCTTCCAAAACCTCAACTAAATAGTTCCTTGTTTGTTCGCTTTTACTTAAAGGGGACATGAAAGCGAGAAGCGTATTTGCGAGATCAGTTGACAAACTGGCAAAACGCTGAATTTCCATGTCCGACTCTTTCATTATTCATGCGGATAATGCTGCAAAAACCGCAGTTTGGGAGCTTCCACAAACTCATCATTTCCTCCCGGAAGGCGGAGAAAAAAATTCACTGCGACGAGATTTATGTTGCCATGAATCGAAGTAAGTGAACTGAGGTGATTAGTCTACGGCGGAATAACAAATGAAAAAAATAAAAAGTGGGCAGGTCGGTGTGGCTTCCGAAGCACGTATTTAAATAAACGAGCTTGGGTGCAGTGTAATAAATAGGTAATAAAGAGCAGCACTTAAATGGACGGAGAAAAATTATTCATTTTGACATTTGGTCGGAATGATTGCGTGCAATTGGGTCTCGAATAGAGATTTGAGGTTATTAATGGGAGCAGACCACCCAAAAAAAAAACTATATGGTTGTGATTATACAACGCTTTTAAAAGGACTCATTTTTCAAATCAGGGGTGTAAAAACGACAGTCTGGGGGCCGTTGGAGGGCCACGGACCATTTTTCAGCAGCCTCCACTCAAAAATCACAAGTGACGATTTTTTGTTAATGCATAAAGTTATCTACATTTTTTAGATGCATATAGTTTTGTCTGATCATTTTTGTTTTCAGGGGAAAATTATATACACTACCGTTCAAAAGTTTTGGGTCATGTGTTGTCCAAGTCCCGTTTTTTATTATTAATCAAATGAGTTGCCAACTGAATTGAAACTATAGTCCATCCATTGAGAAGGTTATAAATAATTATTATTATTTGGGGAAAAAAAGCATTCTTGAAACTTAGTTTTTGTCAAAGAATGGATATTTCACTTTTGAACGATAGTTTATATGAAAAAACAAAACGCACACACAGTTAAATAGTTGAACTGGAAAAGAAATAACTAATTCTGGTAAAACTGGACCTATTGTCATGACTTTCCCATTGCCCTCACCTGTGCCCGCTCGTTTCCTGATTGGTTCCTATTTAAACTCAGTACTTTCATTCATTCCTTGTCAGTTCGTACTGTCAGAACGGTGGACCCAAACGCGTAACGTTTCACACAAAGCTTTATTGAGGAACCGGAGGAGTCAGGCGTGGGAAAACAAACACCAGCGATCTGGTGCTTCGCTGGGCAGGAAAAGCAGGAAGCCCTCAAGATCGGAACGTGGTCGATGGTTGGAAACAAGTCGAGTAGCAGGGACAGAAGATCGGAGCGTGGTCAGAGGGAGGAATCAAGTCGGGTGGACGGAGACGATCGGGAAGCCAGGGGCAGACGAGCAGGATACGGGACAGGACGGGACAGAAGGGAGCCAGAGTCAAAAAGTGCTTGCCTTGCACGTGCGGAGGTTCGCTGACGGACTGACAAGGAGTGAATGAAAGTACTGAGTTTAAAGAGGAGGGGAACCAATCAGGAAACGAGCAGCAGCTGGAGCCAAACAAGCGGGCACAGGTGAGGCCAATGGGCAGGTCATTACACCTATCGATTACATAGGTACATGAACCAAAAAATTGGAATGTTTAGTAAAAAACAGCCTCTTACCTAAAAAGTATTACCCAACTTGGGTGGTATTGTGCAAAAACTACACCCCCAAAAATTTATTCCATAGCCCACAACACTGGAGGAAATCTGGTAGGAAGACATCAGTCAAAAGTTTTTGTTTTTTTGTTTAATAATCCCCCAATAATTGTCTAATTTATTTAAAAAAAAAAACCTTAACAAGAAAATTGTCTTTTTATAAAGTAAATAAACACCACACTAAATGGGTGATATTGCACAAAATAATACAAAAACAAACAGAAAAACAGAATTTTGTCAATCCAATAGGAAAAGCTATGGATAAATCATTTAAATATTTTGTTTATATATCCATCCATCCATCCATTATCTGCACCGCTTATCCTCAGAAGGGTTGCGGGGGTGCTGGAGCCCATCCCAGCCATCCTCGGGCAGTGGGCAGGGGACACCCTGAACTGGTTGCCAGCCAATCGCAGGACACACAAGGACAGACAATTCGCTCGCTCATACACACCTAGGGACAATTTGGACCGGCCAATTCACCTGACATGCATGTTTTTGGAATGTGGGAGGAAAACCAAAGTGCCCGGAGGAAACCCACGCAAGCACGGGGAGAACATGCAAACACGCGCTAATCACTCATCCGCCGTGCTGCCCTTCGTTTATATAATTGAATGTAATTTGGTTTGGAAAATAATTAAAAATAAAAAAATATTTATTGCTTTTTTATGGGGTTTTTTTCATATTAACCCCCAAAATTGAAATTTTATCAAAGAAAAATAACACCAAATGAATAGAGATATTGTACAAAAATGGTCAATGGTCTGCATTTATTTTGGTAATCTTTATTTAAAAGGTCCTCAAAATAGGTCGAACTGGTAACAACAACCTCAGTCTTTTTTTCTCAATCTTACAGAAAATTGGTGATTTAGTAAATAACCATAAAAACAACAACAACAAGATTACTTGTTGAAATTGGACCAAAAAAATGAAAAAATAGGTAACTATATTTGTGGCTTTTTAAAATAGATGTTATTTTACATAAGTTATTGAGAAAGCCCCAAAAATGGCATAAATCTGAAAATAAATAGGTATTATATTATAATTTAACGCCCTCATGTTGTGTAAGGGCAGGGGTCGGCAACCCAAAATGTTGAAAGAACCGTATTGGACCAAAAATAAAAACAAAAGGAAGATGTTTGGAGCTGCAAAAACATTGAAAGCCTTCTATAAGCCTGAGAAAAAAGGCAACACATGTTGTTTATATCTATATTATCCATATTAGCCAACCATCAAAAGGACTAAATTGGTTACAAATACATAATGAACTGTCATGATTAAATGTTTATTTTCACTCCAGCGCCATTTTGTGAAAGCCACGGAGTTTAACTTCATTACAATATTAATGAGTTTCAGTGCATTTCAGTGCTTTGATCAAATTAAATAAATGCAATGAAGGAATAAGATTTTTAATGTCATTTTTATCTTGAGGATTCCAAAAGACAACATCAAGATGGAAAGTACATCACGGACTAGGCAAAGAACAATAAAAGGAAGCATGCATTCACTGATATGAAAAGATGGATGTCATTTAACTTCTTGAGCCTCAATTCTGAAAAGACCGAAATGTTAGTTATCTAAATGCCGTGACATGTTCTCAAAAACCGCTCTGAGCATTGACAAATGTAATATCACCCAGAGTGACTCAGTCAAAAATTTAGGTGTCATATTTGACCCCAATTTGTTGTTAAGAATATTACTGGAACAGCTTTTTTCCATCTTCGCAACATTGCTAAAATTCAACCCATGCTGTCCCAGTCTGATGCGGAGATTATAATTCATGCGTTTGTTACCTCCTGTCTCGATTACTGGAATGCACTACTCTCTGGTCTCCCGAAGTCCAAAATCAAGAGCCTTCAGCTAGTACAAAATGCTGCAGTGAGGCTTTTAACTAAGACAAGTAAGTTTGATCACATTACCCCGATTTTAGCTAACCTGCATTGGCTCCCTGTTAGCTTAAGATGTGATTTTAAGTTTCTGTTGGTATTCATGCATGGACATGCCCCCCTATATCTTTCAGATTTAATTTCCACCTATGTTCCGGTTCGGAGCCTTCGCTCTGAAAATGCTGGTCTACTAGTTAGCTCAAGAGCCAAGAAGAGAACCGAAGTTTCAAGAGCATTCTCAATTTGGGCCCTGGTGCTGTGGAATGCTTTTCCCCCTGAGATTCAATCTGCAACCTCAGTAGAACTGTTTAAATATATAGCATATAAATAACCTATATTTTATGTTGACAATATCTGTGTATTATTTGTTATTGTAACATCCATTGCAGGCTGGTTTTCCTCATGTGCGGTCCCTTCTCAAGGTTTCTTCGTTTTCCTCATGTTGAGGTTTTGAGTTTTTCCTTGCCCTCATGTAGGTTTTAGATCAGGTGTTATAATAGTCCGTAGTTTGCAATAATCTGTGGTCTGTGCAGCCTTTTGAGACTCCTTGTGATAAAGGGCTATTTAGATATAAACATAAACATGACTCCAAAAAGGTGAAGTATAAGAAGACAAATCATTTTACAAAAATATCGCTTAAGTTTGATTTCTGAGCCAATGACTTAAAATGCAACAACATCCCCTGCTGGCGCCAAAGGTCCTGTTCGCTAATCGGTCTTTTGCCATGTTTTGGCCCATTCCTTCACCGTTTTAGGAAGGAATAAGTTTCTGTCTAACTCAGTTTTGTTCTTGAACTGTGCAGAATTACTTCATGTTTTCACCATTTGTGAACGGTTTTCTACACTTTATTATCTCTCAGGTTGCAGCAAAACCTACGATGGTAGAAGTCTAAAAATAAACTAATGCACTTCTATTTTGCGCTCCTCTAATGTATCCAGGAGTGATGCATTGGGAATTTTTCTCACTTCTCAGTGGGACTCTGAGGCAATTGTAGCATGTCTTTCCTGGAAATGTCTTTCCACATGACTCTTTTTGTGATTTGAGAACTTCTCTCTACAGAGCAAACATTCAGGCAAACCTCCCACACTGGCAATACATTCAAAGGAACATTGATTGATTCCATTTTCCTCAGTTTTCTCTTTTTACATTTGGAGTCCACGGGCCCTCACACTTGTGCCAGACACCTGTCTGGCCTGTGACGCTTCTCCTTTAAAAGAGGCGGAGCTTGGGCCATAAAGCGTGAGATAGTGGAGAGAAATGAAATGAAATGATCTGCATTTATATAGCGCTTTTCAAGTCAAGACTTCCCAAAGCCATTTACCGTGTGCTTCACATTTCCCAATAGCGGCCGTGCAGCCATGTAAGGCGCTAACCTGCTTATTGGGGGTATTAGGGGTTCAGTGTCTTACCCAAGGACACTTTGACATGTAACACGGAGGAACCGGGAATCGAACCTGCGATCTCTTGATCCCAAGACGAGCTCTCTATCTCCTGAGCCACTGCCGCCCGAGCAGCAGAGTTAAGCTAGCTCCTTGATTAAATATATTGTATTTATTCTACACATTGGAAAACGTTTAAAGTGTTTCTGTCACATTTATCTTCCAACAAAAACTATATTAAAACAAATCTATTTCTCGCCCCCATGTTTTTAAATTCGTAGTTTTTGGCGCAGAAGCGCCAGGAAGCCTCTCGGCAGAGCTCCATGTGGCTCCTGAGCCGCGGGTTGCCGACCCCCATGTAAGGGTCGCCACCGACCTGTTTCAAAGTTATCAAATGTAATAACTGATGTGTCTCTGGGGCCATAAAATCAAAATACAATGGGAATATATGGTGTTGGATGCATCTTATGTTTATTAGGATGTTGTATTAATTATATTGAGCAATACTTATTTTTTTTGGTCGTCAGGACTGAGTTAAATCCCGGGTCAAAATTGACCTGCTAAAACGGTTAATGGTACCAATTCCTAACACAGCATGAGGGTCAAATATTGGTTTGTTTTATATAAATAATGGAGTTGTTTTTTTTAAGAATTTGATTTTCAATCGTATTTCTTGAGGTGATTTAATAAAGTGATATTCTACAAAACGATCCAAAAACAAATTTTGCATAATAACGAAAAACAAATGGAGTTTCTTACTTTGTCCGACTCTCAGCATCAGCTTCATGGATTTGGTCCTGCAAACTCCTCCACTTGTGTTGTCCAAACTTGACAGAGCACCTGTAGATGTGGCTGAAACATGGCAAAATAAATCACAATTACTAAAGCTATTCATTTCATATATATTTTATACAGTGCTGTTCAAAATAATAAGAATGTGACTCACCAAAATATCTCAGATTATAGTAGGGGTGTGTTCAAAAGAACAGCAGTGTCTGCTGTTGACTGTACAAACTCAAAACTATTTTGTGTTTCCAAAAAAGATAGGATTTAGCTGTCCTAATGTTTAGTTGCATGCAATGTTCCCTCTAATTTTCCACAGGTCTGAGCGTTCACACAAAGTCGGTGAGCAACGCTTGAAACAACAGTGAGCCACCATAATCCCAAGTGTGGCAACTAAATCATTATTAAACATGTCCAAAACTTGACATCAAGTTACATTTTGCTGAGTTTCCGGCAATGCAAAATTATTTTTCTCTTTTGAATGAATTGACTCATGTACTATTGCAAAGGTTGTACGGCCTACAAACGTCATTTGTTCTCACAATTCTTTCACAAGATATCCATTTCTTTTTATTTCCTGATATATTTTGTCGCATAATATTAACATTTTTGGGGGCTTATTTAGTCGGTTGTAAGATACAGAACTGTACTTAATCACATTTTTTAGTGGAAGTACAATCTTGGCAACAAGATTCACTTGATATAATTGGAAATTATTTGAATGCTACACAAACTTTTTCTTCTTTTTTCTGTGTTTTTTTCTACTTTTTTAAAAATTCCTTTAAAAAAGATCTCATTGTGTTTATTTTTTCCGAGGTGTTACTTTTTCTTTTTGTTCTCTATTTTCTTTTTTCCTACATTTCTTTGTTTTCTTTTTTTCTGGCTTTTTTTCTAAATTTTTCGTTCTTTTTTCTCTTCCTTTTGTTTCTTTTTTTCTCAGCTTTTCACTACTTTTTCATTTTGATATTTTTTGCTTTTTTGTTCTATTCCCCCCTTCCTTTAAGTCATTTTGTGCATAAGTTTACATAATATTTGGTCATGTTGGGATTAAAGAAGCAAAAACAACCTGAAGAGCCGTTTAGGAGTCGAAAGAGCCGGTTCCTTTTAGTGAGCCGAGCCGAAGAAGCCAGTTCTCGACAAACTCTACTAACTTTACTCATTCAAAATACCGCATTTAGGACACGACGTCAGGGGAACCCGTGTATTTTTACGTTCATGCACTGTAACTTGACTTAAGTCGCTTCTTAATTAGTAATTTTGAGCCCTCATTTTTGTGCGCCGGCTAGATTTTCTTGTGCGCTGAGAATGTGCGAACAGTGCGCAATTGCGCACGCACGCAGCTTAGAGGGAACACTGGTTGCATGACCTCAGTTTTTTTATAACTGCTTCACATCTCTGTGGCACAGAGTCAACCAACTTGTGGCACCCTTTCAGTTGTTGGTTTACTCCATGATTGCTTAACAATATTCCACAATTTATTTACATTTCTTAGTTTTGCTTCACAAACATCATTTTTGATTTCACCCCACAAGTTCTTGATTGGATTGAAATCTGGGGATTGGGCTGGCCATTCCATAACATCAATTCTAATTGTTTGCTTGTCTACTGGTGTGTTTGGAGTCATTGTCTTGTTGAAACACACATTTCAAGTGCATGTCTTCTTCAGCGTAAGGCAATATAACCTCTTCAAACATCTTGACATACACAGATCCATGATCCCTGGTATGCGACAAACGGTCCCAACACCAGAGTAGGAGAAACATGCCCAGACCATGATACTTGCACCACCATGCTTCACTGTCTTCAATGTGTACTGAGGTTTGAATTTTGAGTTTGGGGGTGGTCTCAGACATAATCTGTGCCCCCTGGACCCAAAAAGGACAATTTTATTTCCATCCGTCCACAAAATGTTCCTCCCATTTTCTTGAGGCCAGTTGATGTGTTCTTTGGTAAATTGTAACCTCTTCTGCATATACCTTTTTTAAAGGAGGGACTTTGCGTAGGATTTTTGAAAATGAATTGGTTTCACACAGACGTCTTTTAACTGTCACAGCACTTACAGGTAGCTGGAGACGGTGTTTGATCGTCCTGGAGCTGGTCATTGGCTTAGCATTTGCCATTCTGGTTCTTCTCCGGTCAATATTACCAGTTGCCTTCCGTTTTCTTCCATGTGTCTCTGGTTCTTCTTCCCAATTTAAGGCATTGGAGATCATTTTAACTCAACAGCCAACATTTTTTGGACATCTTTATATGTCATTCCTTCTCCAATCAACTTTTTATTCAAAGTACGGAGTTTTTCATGGCAGTGTCTTGAACGAGCCATTGTCCTCAAATGCATGTTCAACCTGTGCTGGCTTTATCATCCTTAAATAGGCGCCACCTGTTTTAGTATTTTTTCATCCCCAAAACTGATGAACTCAGAAATCAATTGCCACACTGCTATTTTTTGAACATACCCCTTTGAAGTATTTGCCCAATTGCACAGCCTTTGGAGCGTTCTTATTATGAATGCTGGGAGTTTATTTTCAAAGAATCTACTGCACCTACTGGTAACTTGTCTGGCATGTAACAATAAAAGATATACTAAAACCTGAGATACTCGGGTTAGTCACATTGCACTGCTATTATTTTGAACAGCTCTGTAATTGTATATGTACTCAATGGGTACATAGAGAAGTTGAATTTATTGCTACCAAAGAGTGGGCTACCAAATATCCACCCTTTAGATCACAGGTGTCAAACAGGCGGGCAGCGGGCCAGATCGAGCCCGCTAAGGGATTGAATCCGGCCCGCGAGACAACACTCAGAGAAGCGCTAGAGACAAACAAGCAGCAGGTTGAAATATGTCAACTTGATGTTGCCAAAGCCAGGTGCCTCTCACAAAGACACTGTACTTGTGTATCTCTCTCTCTCTCTCTCTCTCTCTCTCTCTCTCTCTCTCTCTCTCTCTCTCTCTCTCGCCCCCCTTTTCTCCCACTCTGTCTCTGTCTCTTTCACTCTCCGTGTCTTTTTCTCTTCCTTTGTTGCTCTTTGTCTCTTTCGCTCTCTGTGACTTTTAACCTCTTTTGCTCTTACTTCCTTTTTTCCTTTTCTCTCTTTTCTCTTTCTCTCTTCCTACCCTTTGTGCTTTCTTTTCTCTTTTCTCTCCTTCTGTCTTTCTATTTCTCTTTGGATTTCTTTCTTCCTCTCCATTTCTTTTCCCCCCTTTCACAACTTTTTTTTGTTTCTCACGCTCTCTCCCTCTCTCTCTTTTTCTTTCTTTGTCTTGCCCTCTTTCCTTTTCCCTCTCTCTTTCTCTTATTTCTTTATCTCTCTTTTTCTTTCTCTTTAATCTACTAGACAGAATGTTTGTTCTATCATGTGGCCCCCCGAGTTAAAATGAGTTTGATACCCCTGCTTTAGATGTTCAGAAACTCTTCCATGAGTTTATTATTATTATTATTATTATTATTAGTGGGGGTAAAAATCCTTATTGCATCATGTTATGAACATGTTTTATCCGGAATACCAGGAATATGACAGTATTACAACTTTTTTTATTGGTAAAAGTGTTGAAGAATAACAAACCATGGTGTCATTGTCGTCCCCTAAATGTGACAATCCGGTTACTATATTTTCAAGACCATTAGGCGCACATGAATGTGTCAGATTTTCTTCAAATTATGCACCGCGCCCAATCTTGCGGTGCGCCCTGTGTGTGATGTAAAGAGGCTTGCTCTGCTGTTCTCACTGCACAGCTCAATGCTTAATTGCGATTTTTGGGTAAAATCCGTTGTTTTTGTGAGATCGTTCACGTTTCCAACAAAATGCGACTTGCGTGCGATCTCCTATGACTTTAAAGCGTCTCCTGTTTGAACGTCACAAGTGTGCCATTGAGAGGACACGTGACATTACACACAATCCGTCCATTGTTTGCGGAACTACTCACGGATGCTAACGCATATCGAGCAATTTAAAGGTTATTGTGCCACCGGAGGGCGGCACGTGATAGGTTGGTCGTTTTGGTTGTAAAATTTCTCAGAATTCACTGTGTGAATATAATTTGTTTTTATATTCCAAAATATAAAAACAATCTTTCACACACACACACACACACACACACACACACACACACACACACACACACACACACACACACACACACACACATGAAGTAACGTTTCAATAATCAGTCTAATTGCATCTCTTGTACGTTTATCAATCTTATATTCTTTTATTGTGAAATGCTCATGTGTACTGTCTCTCCCTGAAGTATAATAAATCACGCCCACGTTGTGGGCGGGGTCTCTTTCCCTCCTTCTTCAACATCATGGAGGACGTGAGTGAAATCTGCTCTTGGGTATGATTAGATTTTAACAATATATATGTATTTCATTTGGGTAAATATGGCCACAAAATAGTCTTAATAATGATTGACTTTGACACACGGAACCTGGGTAGTAAGCACGTTTGCAGGTCTGAGGTAATGGGTTCAAATCCAGGTAACAGCCTTCCTGTGCAAGGTTTGCATGTTCTCCTCCAGTTTCCTCCCACATTCCAAAAACATGCATTGTCTGTCTTTGTATGCCCTGCGACTGGATGGCCTGCCCACTGCCCGAAGATAGCTGGGACAAGCTCCAGCATCCCCACGACCCTACTGAGGATAAACAGTGCAAATAATAGATGGATGGATGTGCTACCGGAGGCTGAACACAGTTTTCCCCCCAAATATGAATTCAATTCGACACCTCACTCTCCCTCCATTGAACATTTTTGTCCGCCATGCTGTTTTGATTTCTACGCTACAGGGAAGAACATATAAACAAAGCAGCCGCGAGAGAGTTGGAGATGAATGAATTGATGGTTGGCAAGTGGAGGGAGCTGAAAAACAAACTGACAAGTTTTCATCTGTGTGTTTTACTTTGTATTCGATACGAAAATACACCGTAACCAAACTCTGCGTCGCTCCCGCTGTATTTTTAGACACGCACACTTGTATGCTTGTCTGTGTTGTTGTAAGGTGGCCGCTGCAAGAGGGCACCCGTACCCTATTGTGGGTTGCGCCCTGTGTATGTGTTCAATACAGAAATGGAACCAGCTCCAGAGACTGCACCTTTTAACAAGGTTGTGAAAATACGGTAGTTACTGTATGTCTTCTTCAATAAGATATCAAGACTCTCGAGGTAAGATCTTGGACCAGGCCCCGAACCGACTTAAAATGTCAATCATTAAGTCTGGCTGGCCGGGTTTCTCTCTCGCCATTTTTTCTCCCCATTTATGAAGGATCTGCACAGCATGCACTTTCTTTTCCTCAAGTAAATATTTAGATAAAGAACATGCTTACCAAAATGTCAGTTCAACTCAAAATCAATACATCCAAATAAATTTTCCTCCTCTGTGTTGGGTTAAAAGATGCACAGCTTCCTCCTTCCACCTCCCTCACGTCAGACATCATTTCCGCCAATAGCTTACAAGCTTTACAAACTTTCTGCTTTTCGGCCAAATATTTCACTATCTGCAGGTAGTAATCTGCAGGATATGATTTTCATTTCTGTGCCATTCTGTTAAGTACATTTTTTAGGCCCAATCTCACCTCTAGTTCAAGCAGACACTATTTTTCTATATGCGTGATTTTGACAAAGATCAACTCACATTTAGTTACTTATTCCTCCCCTTCTGTCATTGTTTGCATGTTATCCTCATTAAACTTTGGAAACCCATAAACGTTTGTGTGGTTTTTTGTTCATCTGTACAATTTTGGAAAAAAAAAAATCAAATAGTATTTTATTATTTATTCGTCCATTATGTCTTTCCTCCCCTCATGTCATTGTTTGCATGCTATCTCCATTAAAATATAGAAACCTATAGATGTTTGGGCAATTTTAGTCATTAAAATGACGCCCCCCCCAACCCTCTCTGTCATTTTCTTGAATTGTTTCCTCAATAAAATATGGGAAGTTCGAAATGCTTCTATTATTTAGTAGAATCAGACACTGTTTTTTCAGTACAGTCAGGGTAATTTTGGAGGGTTCAGTTACTTTTTTTCCACATTTTGTCATTGTCTGCAAAATATCCTGATTAATATATATAAACTTAAATGTGTGGCATATTTGAATTCAGGCAGACACTGTTATGAGGGCTGCAAAACATTAAATGTGAAAGTTTGTTTACTTATTCCTCCCCATTTGTCATTATTTGAATATTATCCTCATTAAAATATGGAAACCTAAACATGTTTGGGTGTTTTGCTTTAAGCAAACACATTTATTCATCTAGGTGATTCTGACAAATATTAAATCATATTTAGTTACTTATTACTCCCCTTCTGTCATTGTTTGCACGCTACCTTCATTAAATATGGAAACCTATAAATGCATGAGTAGTATCAGTTGAAGTAGACACCAGTTTTTCATCTGGATGGTTAAAAAAACATTTCCTCCCCTTTTGTCATTTTTTTGCATACTATCCTGAATAAAATATGGAAACGCAAATGTTTGGGTGGTTTTAGTTGAAATAGACCCTGTTTTGGTAGCCACACAATATTAAATGTGACAGTCTGGTTACTTATTCCTCCCCTTCTGTCATTCTTGCATGCTATCCTCATTAAAATCTGAAAACCATTAAATGTTCGGATGGTTTTAGTCAAAGCAGATTGCTTTTTTTCATTCTGTGTGATTTTGGAGGGTTTAGTTACTTGTGCATCCCTTTTTAAGTGAATTTGGGTGGTCAAAAGATTTTTGGAACAAATAATTGATTGATCGATTAAATTGAAGAGACAAAATCATTATTTAAACGCGTCTCGCATTTCTAAAGTACAACATGTTTTTAAACATTCACCTGACCGGCCTCCTCAGGGAGTTGTCAAGGCAACCTAGAATGTCTCTTTGTTTTACAAATGCGAGATAACACCAAAACCCTACATTCACACCCAGTGCCAAATATGAGAATTTAATCACTCTAACTATTTGATATAGAATTGTAATGGCATTCAAGACACATGTTTGACGTTGTTTCGTGATTTTATTTTTTTGACATTGCTGACCGAACGCCCTTAACCTTTTTTTCATTGTTTACATGCTATTCTCATTCAACTATGGAAACCTTTAAATGTTTGGGGTGTTTTAGTTGAAACAGACACTGTTTCTTTCCATATGTAAGATTTTTGACAGTTCAGTTACTTATTCCTCACCCTTTTTGTAATTGATTGCATGTTATCTGTTATTCCACGCCCATGTTAAGACCCCTGCCCCTCCTCCTCGTGCTTGATGACCGTTGTGGTTTGTAGAAGCCGATCCAAGTTTTGACTTACGTTTTGGACTTCAATTTTAGAAGTCTCATGTTTCGCTGCTTCTCTACTTTGCTTCTTGACTGCCTCTGTTTTGAAAGCCAGGGTTTCCAGCTCCATGCTCGCCCCAACCTTGTTTCAGATTCCTTCTGGTCTTCTACACCCTCTCTTCAATAATTTCAATAAATCCTGACATGTGACACTGTGAATCTCTTTCTTGGGAGTCTGGCACATTTGGCTACTTGTAACAGTCAGGCCTAACATCTATCCGTATTAAAATATGGAAAATTATAAATGATTTGGATCAAGCTGACAATATTTTTCCATCTATGTGATTTCGACAAAGATTAAATGACATTCATTAATTATCCCCCTCCCCCTTTTTTTTTTTTGCTTTTTTAAAATTCTGTGTGATTTTGGAGAGTTCAGTTACTTATTCCTCCCCTCCGTTCATATGCTATCCTCATTAAACTATGGAAACCTCTGAATTTTCAAGTCGTTTTAGTTGAATTAGACCATAGGTGTCAAACAGGCGGCCCGCGGGCCAGATCAGGCCCGCTAAGGGATTGGATCCGGCCCGCGAGACAACACTCAGAGAAGCGCAAGAGAAAAACAAGCTGCAGGTTGAAATATGTCAACTTGATGTTGCCAAAGCCAGGTGCCTCGAACAAAGACACTGTACTTGTATTTATTTCTCTTTCTCTCTCTCTCTCTCTCTCTTTCTTTTCCACCCCCTTTCTCCCACTCTGTCTCTGTCTCTTTCACTCTCTGTGTCTCTCTTTTTCTCTTCCTTTGTTGCTCTTTGTCTCTTTCTCGCTCTGTGTCTTTTAACCTCTTTTGCTCTAATTTCCTTTTTTTCTTTTCTCTCTGTCCTCTCTCTCTCTTCATACCCTTCGCGCTTTCTTTTCTCTTTTCTCTCCTTCTGTCTTTCTATTTCTCTTTGGATTTCTTTCTTCCTCTCCCTTTCTTTTCCCCCTCTCTCACGACTTTTTATGTTTTGGTTCTCACGCTCCCTCCATCTCTCTCTTTTTCTTTCTTTGTCCCGCCCTCTCTCCTTTTCCCTCCCTATTTCTCTTATTTCTTCATCTCTTTTTCTTTCTCTTTAATCTACTAGTCCGGCCCTCGACAGAATATTTGTTCTATCGTGTGGCCCCCGAGTTAAAATGAGTTTGACGCCCCTGAATTAGACAATTTTTTCATCTGTGTGATTTTTCACAGTCCAGTTACTTATCCCTCACCATTTTCTCATGGTTTGCAGGCTATCCTCATTAAATATAGAGTTATAAATTTTGGGGTGGTTTTAAGTTAAGCATTTTTTTTCATCTGTGTGATTTTGGACAGCATAGTTACTTATTCCTCCCCTTTCTGTCATTTTTGCATGCTATTCAAATGAAAATATGGAAACATGAATGTTTGGGTAGTTTTAGTTGAATCAGACACTGTTTGATATGAGTGCCACCCGTGTGTTTTAGGAGAGTTCAGTTACTTATTCATCCCCCTTCTGTCATTGTTTGCATGCTATCCTCGTTAGAAAATGGAAACCCATAAATGTTCGGGTGGTTTAAAGTCGAGCACACGTTCATTTTTCATTTGAGAGATTTTAAGGGATTCTGGAATGTGTGAAATTTAAAACAGTGCACATAGGTTTTCATAACCTACACTCAGTGTATAAAGATAGCAACATTAAAGAAGCAAAAAAACCCTGAAAGCAGCCGCATTACGAGTAAATAAATTATCCTAATGAATTATTGAAGGAATAAAATTTTCATTGGACAGTTGACGGTAGAGCAAAATAAACTTTGGGTTCAAGACGCAGCAGGATTTATTTTTCAATAAAGCAAATTTGTGCTTCTTTGCAATCTAAGTACTCGAAAGGGGAAGGGAAAAAAAAAAGCCAAGAACTCTGTGTCACCCCACGCGATACACACGCACCCATGCACGCACAAAACGTGCACGGCAATACACATTTGTTAGGAGCATTTAGGTCACATAACAACATCGCCGCGTCGCTCGCCATGAAAGCTCGCGTCAAATCTGCCTGATGCTGTAAAAAGCTTCGTGTGATTTGGGGCGTAGGAGCCCGAGGAGTGGACCAAAGCGCTGTCACAATCAAGTGGGGGCTATGTGTGGAGGCTGCGGGAGGGGCGGGGTCACTCTTATCACGCATCGCTTCATCCAACAACAGTCCGATAACGAGACAAATGATAAGTTGAGGGGGCCACGGAGAGGAATGGTGATGGGATTCTGGCTCTCTTTCCAGAACTGAATCTTTGGACTAGGATTGCTAAAAAGAGCCGACTTTTTCTGCTTCCAGACAAGCTCTTCAGTTGTTTTGGTAGTGGCTTTAATCCACACTTTACCAATTACTATGTAAATTAATGCACATATGGTTTAACTTCAAGACTTTTTAAGACTTATATGATGCCTTTTGAAATCAAATTTAGGACAGCCCTGATAAAGGGTAACCATTGATCTTCTTGTCAGGAACCGAACCAGGAAACAGGAAGTCGGAACTCAAATGCGTAGACTATCTGTCACTTTAATTAGAAAATAAAAGATGTCCAACACACAGGGACCAAAGACAAAACAAAAAAGGCTTAAAGGCAATCAAAATTACAAACTAGGCATTTACTCAGAACAAACAGGCATGAACAGGTTTTCCTCAAAGTTAAGCAATGGTCTGGCAACGGGCAGTCCCAAAAGGAGCGCTTAAGTACTCCACAAGCAATCAATTCAATCCATCTCAGCCGGTGTCAAGGGGCGGGGCCAGCTGGGTGCCATGACGACCGTGCAGGACATGACACTTGTACTAGCAATGGACTCCGGCGCTTCATCACGGTTTCTGCTGCTGGACCTTAGTCCTGCCTTTGACACTATGGACCATAATATCTTACTAGACTGGTTGGAAAAATGGATTGGTTTCTCAGGAACCGTCCTCTTATGGTTCAGATCCTACCTCTCAGATAGGACACATTGTGTTAAAAATTGGTGAAATGGAATCTGAGCTCTTTAGTGTTACTGTGGTGTTCCGCAGGGTTCAGTACTTGCCCCCCTTCTTTTCAGCATTTATATCCTTCCATTAGGTGATGTTATTCGCAAATATAATCTCAGTTTCCATTGCTGCGCAGATGACACTCAACTATATGTTTTTCATTTTTCTCATGTTGAGGTTTTGAGTTTTTCCCTTGCCCTCATGTAGGTTTTAGATCAGGGGGTGGTGTAATAATTGTCTGTAATTTGCAATAGTCTGGTCTGTGTAGCCCTTTGAGACTCCTTGTGATAATGGGTGTCTCAAATAAACATGACTTGACCTGGCTTGACCAAGACAAAAACAAAAACATGATCGAAACAAACAAAACAAAAAAATACACACAAATATTTCTCGCACACAATACTTGTACACATTACCTGGCACAGCTTTTAACCATGGTGAATAAAGTTGGACTGAAACCCACCACCGTTTTGATAGTTCCGTTATTGTGGTATTTTGAATCAGTAATGCAAATAAAGTGCCAATTACCTTTTGGCTCTGTTGCCATAGTGATAATGGCTTTGTTCAGGAACAGCAATAAGTTTACATTTTTGGTTGTACCTCATTGCTTGTGGTGTTGCCACAGTAGCAGACCACTTTACCGCACGCATTTAAAACATCATACTTAATTAAATAATAAGCTAAAATGCACGTACTATAAATAACTATGCGTTTTTAAAGTAACGTGTATTTAAATGATGAACAAACCTGGATAAACCAAAACATTAAATGAAAATTAAGTACCGTTAAATGTAAAATTAATTCCATAAATACATAAACAATTCAATAAAATGGCTCTATTAAAAGCACAGAAATAAATCAATGAATAAATATTTAAATAGATGTATTATGAAGACGTACTCAATGAGTGACTGTCTGAAAATACATTACTACAGAGCTAAACACCAAAGGTATGCACGTATATTATACACTTATCACCTGTATACTTGACTTGACATTATTACAGTATGAAAAATGCAGCATCTTATCACTGGCTCACAAAATCTTTATGAAGTTTACAAGATTCTGAACCGAATGAAGAAAAATGCATTGTGGGAGGACCTCTGCAAAAACGGCGACCCATTTTTATGATGCCGTGACGCAAACCAATAGCAGACTCACGTTTTTGATGACGTCGGCCAATCGCAGAAAGGCATGTTAACGACATAAGTTTTCGGTAAAAACGCCGTAAAGAGGGGATCAAAACATTTTATTCCACACTGAAAAGTTAAAATATCGTAGGCAGGAACGCCGTATCCCTCGGCCAGAGTCTACTATACTATCAGACACAGAGTTCAAACACATTTTTCCAATTCAAGCACTTTTCAAGCCCTTTCAAGAGCCATTTTCCAGCACCTTCAAAAGAAGAAATCCAGCACCGATTATTGACTTAATAACCGATAAAAAGTCTATCTTGCTCCTACCACATACTTTGTGCTATTTTGAGCTGTTCCTATCTATGATCTGTGTTATATCCCGAAAAATATGGTAATTAAAAACCATTATCACTTTTACTGTTTCACTAGCAAATACTTTTCCTTCCATTGTGTCTTTTTATGTCAATATTCTGCTATAAAGTGACATGAATTCTGCCATTCTGCTTCAACAATGAACGGGCAGCTTGGCGATATCACACTTGTTTATTGTTAAAGTTAAAACTTATATAAACTCTATGTTGGCAGAATTACTCAAATAAAAACAAGCATCAAGGTAAATAAAATTCCCAAGCGGGAGAGCACTGTCCGGTGGCCCATCCGGGCCACGACCTCGGCAGCACTGCCTCCTCCTTTTATTTTCAGTACAAAACAATAGCTGTCTAGGTTACTTAAATAAACCCTAAACATACTTATATACAATTGAACAAAAGTATGTGTTCAATTAGAAGTACACTCATTCATACTGGTCACTGAAACTCCCAGTATGACACACCACGGCAAGGAACTCGCACACTTGAGCAACTTTCACTTTTGGGTGTACTCACTTTTTTCAAAGGGGTTTTAGTTATTCACGAGTTTTTTGAGGGTAGAGATTAATAAATGCTGCTATAATTTCTTTACACAGACTACTTTTTATTGTCTTTAAGCGACGTTTCTTCAGTGTTTTTCTACTAAAAGCTATTCTGAGGTATCTGCAGAAATGTGAGGGGTTTACACACTTTTGTGACATACTGTAAAGTCAAATACAGGTTGATATGATGCTTCATGTGTTTTGTTTATTATTCCAATTACGGTATATTGTTTTTTTTTTAAATAATGAATATGTTTTTTACTACTAGGGGGTGCTAAATAATACAAAATGTTATTTTAAAAAGATAAATCTGGGATAAAATATTTTTTCACACAGGAAAAATACACCGGAAAGGCGACTTCAAAATAAAAGAGTACAAGACTGATAAACGTACAAGAGATGCAATTAGACTGATTATTGAAACGTTACTTCATATGTGTGTGTGTGTGTGTGTGAAAGATTGTTTTTATATTTAGGAATATAAAAACAAGTTATATTCACACAGTAAATTCTGAGAAATATTACAACCAAAACGACCAACCTATCATTTATAAACACGGAAAAGGCTCTATAAGGGTTGTGTTATAATTGGGTTCAACACAGAAGACAAAAAAGAAAGCAATATAAGTATGAAAAGAAGAAAAATGAGCCAAATTTGGACTCATTTTAATGATACGAAACAAAATGCACTCAATCTTAGAGATTGAGAATCTTTTGCTTTTATGTTTTTTGGCGTGTTTGTCAGTAGACTGGTCTCTAAATTGGTTAAAATAAAATTATAGTTGTTTTTTTGCATTTTATCATATATTTATAGCACTGAAGAGGTAATATACTTTTTATTTTTATTGTTTTGCATTTTCAGTGATTTTGTGTTGTTGCTCAACTTTAAATCTGTTCGGCGTGTAAAAAGCTAAAATTGTTTTGGTTTTTATAAATGTTTTGTAGATAAGTGAATACTTTTATGTCTCAGGGGATAAAATTACTAATTTACTCAATAATTTGGTCCACAATGTTTTATTATAATTGATAATATCCATCCATCCATTATCTGCACCTCTTATCATCAGTAGGGTTCGGGGGTGCTGGAGCCCATCCTAGCTATTTTCGGGCAGTGGAATACCTGAACTGGTTGCCAGCTAGTCCCAGGGCACACAGGGACAGACAACTCACTCGCTCATTCACACCTAGGGACAATTTGAACCACCCAATTAACCTGACATGCATGTTTTTGGAATGTGGGAGGAAACCGGAGTGCCTGGAGGAAACCCACGCAAGCACGGGGAGAACATGCAAACTCCACACAGGAAGGTTCGATCTCATGACCTCAGAACTGTGCTGCACACACGCTAACCACTGCTCCGCTGTGCTTATTGATAATATATCATTAAAAAAAACAAAAATCCGAGGAGCTGTTTGGGAGCCGAAAGAGCTGTTATTTCTAAATAGAGCTAATTGGGTGCGACCAGTAGGGGGTGTCGAGGCTTCACATGAAACCACTATAAAGACAAGCTACTATAGCAGGCATGTCGGTGTCATTTTCACGCACTTTAAAAAAAAGGCTCGCTCTCTCTCTCTCTCTTTTTCTTTTGCTCCATCTTCCTTTTTTCTCTCTTCTTTTTTGCCTTCTCTTTTTCTTGCTTTTATCTTGATTTATTGGGTGGTCTATAGAGTCAGAATTTTTATGTCTCTCTCTCTCTCTCTCTCTCTCTCTCTCTTTCTTTCTTTACCTTCTTTTGCTCTATCTTCCTTTCTTCCTTTTTTCTCTCTTTTCTCTCTTTCTCTCTTCTTTTTTGCCTTCTCTTTTTCTTGCTTTTATCTTGATTTATTGCGTGGTCTATAGAGTCAGACTGCAAGGGCAATATTTTTAAAGCATTTTCAAGCAGTTCACCCAAGATTCAAGCATTTCCCTGACCTCGAAAACCCAACATTTAACTTTTCAAGGGTTTCAAGCACCCGTACGAACCTTGCCCAAAGAAAGTGAATTTGAGCAAAACACTCACAAGTGATGTAGTAGTCCTTCCCCTTGAGGAACTCAAGTCCCCACAAGTTTGGGCTGAACTCTTGGAACTTGAAGGTGAACTTGACGTCACGTTGCGGTTTGTCGCAGTTCAGCAGCGGCGCATCTTTGCGATCGATCGTGCAACTTTCCATCTGACGCCGCGAGACCAAGTAGACCCGGTAGAACTCTTCCTTTTCCCCTTTGGAGACATCCGCCCGGGGACACACGATGTCCATCTTGTCCCCGATCTGAGGCCAGATGACCAGACCTTGACCTGAAGTAAAGCTGAGGAAAAATGAAGGCAGTAAAGCAAGTGCTTGAAAAAATATACTAAAAATTGTTTTCTGTAAAGAGGAAGTCAAACGGGTGGCCCGCGGGCCAAATCAGGCCCGCTAAAGGATTGAATCCGGCCCGTGAGACAACACTCTGAGAAGCGCAAGAGAAAAACAAGCTGCAGGTTGAAATATGTCAACTTGATGTTGCCAAAGCCAAGTGCCTCTCACAAAGACACTGTAGTTGTATTTATTTATTTCTCTCTATTTCTCCTCCTCTCTCTTTCTTTTCCACCCCTTTTCTCCCACTCTGTCTCTTTCACTCTCTGAGTCTCTCTTTTTCTCTTCCTTTGTTGCTCTTTCTCTCTGTGTCTTTTTAACTTATTTTGCTCTAACTTCCTTTTTTCCTTTTCTCTCCTTTCTCTCTCTCTTTTCCTACCCTTCGCACTTTCTTTTCTCTCCTTCTGTCTTTCTATTTCTCTTTGGATTTCTTTCTTCCTCTCCCTTTCTTTTCCCCCTCTCTCATGACTTTTTATCTTTTGTTTCTCATGCTCTCTCCCTCTCTTTTTCTTTCTTTGTCCCACCCTCTCTCCTTTTCCCTCCCTCTTTTTCTTATTTCTTTATCTCTCATTTTCTTTCTTTTTAATCTACTAGTGCGGCCCCCGACAGAATGTTCTATCGTGTGGCCCCCGAGTTCAAATGAGTTTGACACCCCTGCCTTACAGCATATCCCCACGATTGCTCCTTTGCACCCGACGTCACGTTGCCTTCCCCAGGAGAATGAGATCCATGATGGACGGCAGAAGCCCCCTAGCTGTCAGCACTTGAATTGGGATTTGAGTTGAAACAAGTATCAATAACGACGACAGAAGAATATAACAGACACTTTTTAACGATGGTGATGTATTGCTGCGCAGTGGGCAAGGTTGTAAGCCCGATTTGGAATTGTATCCTTTGTGATTAAGACAGAAGTAGGCGCAGTGTTCTTTTTACCTCTGAAAAGTGATGAGTCCCGGGGACCCGCATGCTCAAAAATCTATGGGTCCCAACAGAGATCGATGGATCCCCAAAATTTAGTGTTATCGAGGTTGAAATTGTAAATCGGCGACAAATATATAAATAAATATATAAATCCATATATTCATTCAGTTTTAATCATCACACTTAATTGGTAATACAAAGCAGTGATCACTTCAGATTTTTCAGTTCACAAAAATATTGTACATTATACAAAATAATATTGCTGAAATATTGGTCTAGATATTCCTGCAGTTTTAATCACTTCAGATTGTTCAGTTCATATATTCTTCGTGGTTTGCCGTCCCACCACAGTTATAATGCGTTCTCAAGGTCCAATTGCAGCAACGGAATTTCCATAGTTAATTTGTGGTTTTCATTGGCGTTGTGCCGATCCAATGTGCTTTTCTGAAAGTTTGTATTGCGAAATGATTTATGCAATCCAGTTTTTTTGTCACGCTGGGTGCACGCATCACAGAACATGTAGCCTCCATTATTATCCTCCTCATAGCGTAACCAGGAATATAATTGAGTTCATTTTGGCAGAAAAGTCCTTTTCTTGCTAGGAGTATTCTTTTGTTTATTATCTTTCGTCGAATCGTTCGCTTCAAAACACGTGTTTTCCTTGCCTTCGCGGTCTTCCGAAGAATTTCTCCGCCGTTTTTTCGTGCCGGAATTATTGCCGTTGTTACCACTCTCTGTATCATGTTTCGACTTATTACCGACACTGAAGAAATTACCAATTTTTGGTTGATTTGCACCTAATACCAACTGTTTTTTCGGAGGCATACTTGTCATTTACTCGACAACCACCAAAACAATGACGTCATCTCGAAGCAACGAGATCTCGTTTGCCGAGATCGGCGCGAGACCAAAACAACAATGGCGGATCTGCCTGACGAAAAGTTTGGAGTGCGGTAAATCTTTGTTTAAAAAAAAAAGTAATCGGGTAATAATGACAATTTGGTGTCAAAAAAGATGCGTCCCAGGGACGCACGTCGATTTGACACAATGCGTCCCCAGCAAAAATCATGCGTCTAGGACGAGCAACTTTATGTTAAGAAGTTACGAGTCACGTCAAAGACACTGAAAATGATGAGTTAGCTACATTAGCGTCTTAACCGTTGCCATTTCTTATGACATAAATGGGCTGCTTTTATCGTGATTAGCCAGGGATTCAAAACAGTAATCTTCTGAATAGCACATGTATTGAAAACTGTTACCAGAAAGCTCATGACGCTGAAATAAACTGCTAAACTACCAAAAAATAAAATTGGAGACGAATGTTCAGAAGATAAAACGTAATTTTGCTCAAATAACTATTTGACAAGCTCAAAAGTGATTTCTATACAGGGTGCAAATCCCCCATGTTTTACTGTTCCATTACACTCCCCCAAAATTCAGATACGAAGGTGAACATTTTACGCCCTGCATTTGTCAGCAAAACGGAGCACAGTAGCACGTACCAGATACGAAGAACCTGTAAGCATCCAGACTTTTATAAGCTTTTAGATCAGCACCTGTGTATGGGGATACTCCATTTACAATATAGGAGGTAGGGGCGGCAGTAGCTCAGGAGGTAGAGCGCTCGTCTTGGGATCAAGGGATCCCAGTTCGAATCCCGGCTTGTCCGTGTTACTTGTCGAAGTGTCCTTGGGTAAGACACTGAACCCCTAATACCCCCAATAAGCAGGTTAGCGTCTTACATGGCTGCAATACAAGGCCGCTATTGGGAAATGTGAAGCACATTGTAAAGCGCTTTGGGAAGTCATTGACTTGAAAAGCGCTATAGAAATGCAGATCATTTCGTTTCATTTCAGATAGTGTGGACTGAATTCAAGGAGACTGGACAATTTACTGATATATCAGGAGGAAGCTCGCTAGCTAACATTGCTAATGCTATCTTTTGTTTCTCTAAATAGCGCTTTTTGGGCTTTCTGACATCCACAGCTGCACAATATTCATTTGACTGGTCATTGCCAATGGTGTTGAGTAGTGTACTGTTTACTGCCCTCGTCCACTGTTACAACGGCTTACTACCGTCCGTCATGGTGTCGTCACGTGGTTAGGTCATGTGTGTGCAAAGGGTCGCAATCACATCAACAACACATTAAAATCATAGGGGCACCATTTCCTGTGGTGTGTTTTGGGCAAGTACAGCCTGGTGCCGCCCATCCTTTTCCAGGCCTACATATGTTTCCACTTGGTCTCGAACCGGGGACCTTCTGCTTGAGCTAAAATTCGATTATTCACAGTGACTGAGTTGTTTGGTAACACTGGAGAAGGAGATTTGTTATCTTGCATGCATGTGTGAAATAAAGGAACAGGCCTGTCAGAAAGGGGGTGGAGACCCCCGTCCCCCAGGAGGTCGGAGCCACGAGCCAAGTGGACAGAGACCTTGCAATTCAGTTTGAAAGAAGCCAGCGAGTTGACAAGAGGCCAAGAGTTCTCTGGAGCCAGCTTAACAAGGAACCAGAGTACCTTGCTTGGCCAGCGCCCAAGCCTGATCGAGCCAGCAGCCAAACCAGCTTCAACACACTGCATACTGGGTCCTCTAACCGACGGGGTCTCCAACCTTTGGAATTTCTTCATCGAACCAGAACCAAAATCCATCTCATGGTGCTAGCAATTGGTATTTTTGTGACGTTCAGGGGGACCTCTATCAAATTACTATAACCCAATAATTAAGCCAACGTTGTTTTCTATCTAAATGGTGCCAGTTAAGATCTCAACTCCACCCAAATTTTGCTCCATGTTGTTTTATCTGTTAAGGCAGGGGTGTCAAACAGGCGGCCCGCATCAGGCCCGCTAAGGGATTGAATCCCGCCCGCGAGACAACGCTAAAAGCCAGGTGCCTCTCACAAAGACGCTGTAGTTAGTTGTATTCCTTTCTCTCTCTCTCTCTCTCTCTCTCTCTCTCTCTCTCTCTCTCTCTCTCTCTCTCTCTCTCTCTCTCTCTCTCTCTCTCTCTCTCTCTCTCTCTCTCTCTCTCTCTCTCTCTCTCTCTCTCTCTCTCTCTCTCTCTCTCTCTCTCTCTCTCTCTCTCTCTTCATCCCCTTTTCTGTCACTCTCTATCTGTCCCTCTCTTTCACTATCTGTGTCTCTCTTTTTCTCTTTCTATGTTCCTCTTTGTCTCTTTCTTTCTGTCCGTCTATTGACCTTCTTTTGCTCTCTCTTCCTTTCTTCCTTTTTTCTCTCTTTCTCTCCTTTTTTTTGCCTTCCCTTTTTTTGTGTTTAATTTGTTTTTGGGTTTCTTTCTTTCTCTCTCTTTCTTTCCCCCTCTCTCACTATTCCTCTTTTTATCTCTTTTGTTTCTCACATTCTCTCTCCCTCTCTCTCTCTTTCTTTTTCCCTCTCTCTTTTTCCTTGTCCTCTCTTTCACTATCTGTGTCTCTCTTTTTCTCTTTCTTTGTTCCTCTTTGTCTCTTTCTCCCTCTCTGTCTATTTACCTTCCTTTGCTCTCTCTCTTCCTTTCTTCTCTCTTTTCTCTCCTCCTTTATCGTCTTCTCTTTTTCTTGCTTTTAATTTGTCTTTGGGTTTCTTTCTTTCTCTCTTTTTCTTTCCCCCTCTCTCACTATTTGTCTTTTTATCTCTTTTGTTTCTCACATTCTCTCTGTCTCTCTCTCTCTCTCTCCCTCTTTCTTTTGCCCACACTCTCTCTTTTTCTCTCCCTCTGTTTCTCTTATTTCTTTCTCTCTTTTTTTCCTTCTCCTAAATCGACTCGTCCTGCCCCAGAGCGAATATTTGTTCTATCGTGTGGCCCCCGAATAAAATGAGTTTGACACCCCGGTGTTAAGGCTTATTGTTGAACATTATGCATTATCATCGTTCCATCCACATTTATTTGACCCAAATCCTAATATGTTTGTGTTTTGTTCAGTAAAAACCAAATGCATCCCATAATATCCTTATTCTTCGTCCTTTCATGTTCGGTTCATTTAGATCTAGTTTGTGTTGTGTATGTAGCAGCCTGCTGCAAGCAGGGATGCTTCGTTGAGCGTATGTTAATCGATGTTTGGGAATTCTGAAGATCCTGGTAAATTTCTGTGTTCTGTTTCTGTACAGATTCTGATACCGATTCGTTTTCTCGAAATGAATCCGTTTTTAAAATATACGTTTTACATTTGTGGGAGCATCATGTTCTGGTTATCTTCAGTCCAGAAATGTCCATGTTTCGATAATTGATCAAGACAAATGACTGCCTCTCAGTTGGGAATCTTTTTATGTGCAGCTTTGAAAAGTACTTGTCGCGTTTTGGCAGTCGTGAAACGGGTGGAATCAGCATAAACAGCAAAATTCATGTCATTATCATTAATACATCACTTGACAAAAATCCTGAAAGTGCATAAAAGTACTCACTTGGCGTTAGTGCTGCTCCACAGGATGGAGTCCAAAGTGACCGCCCGAATAAAACCCACGACGGCGATCAGCAGGAGCAAGGCAACGTTCCTCCAATCGATTCTTTTCCCCATCACGGTACCAAAAAACAAAGATAAAAACGCGCGATCTTGCTATCGAAACGCGCGGCGGGGGCAGGTCAACGTGCGTCGCCTATGCGTGTGCATTGTTTTCGGGTGCATCCTGGCGTCGAGTCGCTGCCGCCACTTCACGGAGTTTTTTCCACGCGTGGGATAGCCAGGGAGAAAAGGGGGAGAAAGCGTCTCGCGTGACCGCATGGGGCCGCCGAGGAATTGGATCGTGCGGGGGGATACTCCGCAATCAGCTGTAGCGATGTGTCGTTCGCGAACAACGCGGCTCTATGAAGTGACCGACGAAAGCCGGCTCCCCTTCAATCAGGAGTCGGCTCCCTTCGGAACGCTTGCTTTCTTTCTTTCTTTCTTTCTTTCTTTCTTTCTTTCTTTCTTTCTTTCTTTCTTTCTTTCTTTCTTTCTTTCTTTCCTTCTTTCTTTCCTTCTTTCTTTCTTTCATTCCCACCCTCTCTTCCTCTTTCTCCTTTTCTCCTTACTCTTGCTTACTCTCTTTTCTGTGTGTCATTTTCTCTCTCTTTATTGCTTTCTCCCACTCGCTCTCTCTTTCTCTCTTCTTGTCATTATCCCTATTTTTACCAATGTTTTTCTCTCTCATTCTATCCCCCTCACCCCCCTCTCTCTCTTTCATCATTTTTTCTATTTCTCTCTCCCTCTCTCTATCCCCCGCTCATTCTCTGCATCTTCCTCTCTTTTTTTCCATTATTTTTTCTCTTTCTTTCTCCCTTTTTCTATCCCTTCCTCATTCTCTCCATCTTCCTCTCTTTTTCTCTCTTGCTCTTTCCCTTATCTCTTTCTCATCGTCTCATTATTTCTCTCTCTCTGTTCCTCTCTACCCGTCTGTCTCTGTGTGTCTTTCTTACTCTCTCATTCTCCCTCTTTCCCTCTCTCGGTGTCCTTCTCTCTCTCTTTCTCACTCTCCTTTTCTTCCCCTCTCTCTTTCTATCTCTCTTTCTCGAAGGCCATTGTGACTGATCCATATAAAAAGGTGTCAAAAGGAGTCATATCTGTTTTGTTTGCTAAGTATAAGAATCTAAAAGTTGAATCCACAAAAAAAAATCAAGTCTATATGGAACTAATAGCATAATACATTTCAATATAATTGATTCGGTGTATAATAATTCATAATTATTGATGATCCATCGTTAAAAATAAATAAATCCTGAAAATCCATTAGAGTGCCAAAGGAGTTGGTTCTTTTCAGGAATCACGCCAAAAATGCCGGTTCTTTTAAAAGAGCCGAAATTCACATAAATAATCAGCTGTGTGTTTGGCCACGCCCCCGACGCCGGCCCGCACGTAATTGGTTGGCTCTCTGACTCGCTCAAATCACAACGGGGGGAGGAAAGGGACCCAGTTTTTCGACATGCATAATTCAATTAAGTCTGCGCTTGGGAATGATTACAAATAAGGACAATCGTGTTTTGTTGATTTTCTTTTAGTATTTTCATTAGTGTTTATATGATATGACTTGACATAGGCACGAAAGAGCCTCAAAGTTTTCTATTTTTTTTTCTTTTAATCCTCATCAGTTAAAACAGCTTTTGAAGTAATATTAAAACGTTGAATTTATTTGAACCAAGCACATAGAGATCGTTTTATTCCCAGGTAAAAACAGTTTATTACTTTATTTTGTCAATTGCTGTCGATCAAAAAGACGTCAGAGTCAGAATGAGAACTGGTCCGTGATTGGCTGTTACCCGAAGCTGCTTGTTATGACGTCATTTACTAGCGTCAGCTACTAAATCAATGACTCCTATATCACAAACGTATAATATGTTTTAAATTGACCTGAATGAGATGTCATATTAGAAATGAGATTGATGACATTTAAAAAATAATTTTAAATTCTGAATATTTATTGTTATGGTGAAAGGCCAATGAAACTTTGTTTGGAGCATTCATTTAGCCAATAATTAAAAGAAAATACAAAATCCACAGAAGAACTATCCAGAATACATATCCATAAAATCAGGGTTGGGTAGGGTTACTTTAACTGGATTACTTTCAATTACTTTTGGAGTAAAGACAAAATAAACTAAATATGAATAAAATGGTGACTCACAACACGCGGTAAACTTTCTCTCCTGGCTTTGATCTCTTTGATCTCCGGCAAAACTAACATAAAATGCGACAGAAACAAAATGAAAATAAATCCAAACAGCTTGCCAACATCATTTTTGCCGTGCCATGTATTCCAAGCCTGCACAAAATTTAGTCATTTTATTCATATTTAGTTTCTTTTGTCTTTTATTGGCATATTTGGTATTGGAGTAATCCAAAAGTAATTGAAAGTAATCCAGTTAAAGTAACCCTACCCAACCCTGCATAAAATCTAGGACCCGTAAATAACCCAATGTAAAC
Source organism: Urocampus carinirostris (assembly GCF_059441175.1). Taxonomy (NCBI): domain Eukaryota; kingdom Metazoa; phylum Chordata; class Actinopteri; order Syngnathiformes; family Syngnathidae; genus Urocampus; species Urocampus carinirostris. The sequence goes on from NC_142352.1 coordinate 14,760,902, forward strand.
ATCAAAAATGCAGACATGGTACCATTAAAAACAGCAGCATACAGCATACGTCAATTAGTTAGATTAGTGGTCAATTTTGTTAATCGTAGAGGATATTCTCCTGATTTTACTTATTGTTCAATTTATTTTTCTCATGTAAAAAAGAACAACCTTTAAAATTGAGTATTCATCTATAGCAGAAAATGACCTTGTTAGTTTGGTTGTTTTGCATAATTTTGCCCAGCTAATAGCATGCTATTCTTTAAGGTTTTGAAGGATTTTATACGTTTGACTATAAAGGATTTTATACGATTGACTACAAATTACATTTAATGCAAAAGATATTCACTGACTGGGCTGTAGTTCAATGTCAGGGCACCCTGGTGGAAAATGTTGTTTACAGAACCGGCTGCAAGGCTGAATTCCCAACAGTTTCCCAAAAAACTAAACAAATTTGTTTGGTTGTTTTGTGCAACTCAACTTGTTTGTTTTAACTCTGAAAAGTTGCCTGCCTAGCCAAAAAGTTACCTGCCCCGTTTTTCATGATTGGAAACACAATAGGACGACTAATCGCAAAAAAATAAATAAATGTTGCAAAGTATCAAGGATTGATAATCAGAATATATAACAGAACAACACTTTAAAATTAAGTTTATTAGAAATGTACTTATAACATTCATTGCATGTATATGACATCACTGTTTTCCATTTACCATCAGTATGTACCTGTATTTACTCATCTTCATTCATGCAATGTTTGCGTTGCGTCGTCTGCTACAAGCTACGTGAACTCCTCTTTCCGCGTTTACGTTTTGTAGCGTCATCAATTTTGTTAGCTTCTTTTGAATCTTTCTTCTGTGGCTGAGGTTTTGGCTTGATTCCTGACCACTTCTCCATTTTCCTTGTGATATGCAAATGCACGACCTTATATCGCTCGGGAAAGTACGGAAGCACGAAGTTATTCGATGCAGGCTTCTGATTGGCTGCCGAGTATGAGAATCGCCAAACAAACCGAAATTCTGAAATTTCCAATAAAACGTTTTATTTGTTTAAAAAAAAAAAAAAAAACAGAAGGATTTTTTTTTCTTTTTATTGAAAAAGTTGTCGGCCACCCGGGTGGAGATGTTTTGTTAGTTGTGCGCCCGACGTAAAATCAGGGTTGGGTAGGGTTACTTTAACTGGATTACTTTCAATGAATTTTGGATTACTCCAATACCAAATATGCTAATAAAAGACAAAAGAAACTAAATATGAATAAAATCACTAAATTTTGTGCAGGCTTGGAATACATGGAACGGCAAAAATGATATTGGCAAGCTGTTTGGATTGATTTTCATTTTGTTTCCGTCGCATTTTATGTTCGTTTTGCCGGAGATCAAAGAGATCAAAGCCAGGAGAGAAAGCTTACCACGTGTTGTGAGTCATCATTTTATTCATATTTAGTTTCTTTTGTCTTTTATTAGCATATTTGGTATTGGAGTCATCCAAAAGTAATTAAAAGTAATCGAGTTAAAGTAACCCTACCCAACCCTGGTGAGCGCAATGACATTTTGTAAATATGAGTACCTTTTGCATCTGAGTTACGTTATCTTTATACACACAAATAAATAATTCACACGTTAATTCTAAATACGTGTTACAACAGAAAGCACATCAAATAGTTATGATAGGGCCACAACATTTTATTGATGATCTGCTAACAAACAAATGCTAACCTCAGATTTGCAAATCCACACAAAAATCCGCCATTAAGAGTATAATCTACTCCAACAAGGGTGATGTATTATAATCCCTTTTTCATAAATATTTCATGCAGGCCGAGAATGAAAGACTTTCTGCCTTTTGTATTTGGAGCTCATTTATTTCAATGGAGGCGATGATCTCCGGGGGATCTCTGTGACGCCAATTCCCCCAGGACGAAGCTAATGCTAACATGGCAGGTGTCGGATGAAATCAACTCCTATCATGGTTAGCATTAACTCCGATCTTGGATATCGTCGTCCGCGGAGACCAAACTTGCTTTCGTTAGGGCACTGAAAGAAAAGATGGTGTCTCACAGTCAGTTTACATTTGCATTGGTGAATATTCCCCCCACTCTATTTTTCTTTCCCCCCTCTCGAATTTAACACATTATTTCCCCCCTAGGCCTGTTTCTAGATCGTGAATATTCTAGTCAACGATCCAAGGGAGTGAAATAAGAAAAATGATAATTATTTCAGTTAAAATTCGAATATGTTACGATTATATTTTTACTCTAATCAAGATCTAAATATTGCTTTGTTGGAAGACCTATTTTATTCTTTTAGGATAATGTTTTTGTATATTTAAATAGATTCAAATATACATTTGTATATTTTATGTATTTGATAACATTTATAAATACCCTTCTACCTCTCCCCCATTTTTGTGCGCTTGCAGAATTAGTGTCAAACAAAAATTAAATGTATCTCATTAGCTGCATTGCTTATCCTAAGTAGGGTCGCGGGGGTGCTGGAGCCCATCCCAGCCATCTTCGGGAAGTGGGCAGGGGACACCCTGAACTGGTTGCCAGCCAATTGCAGGGCACACAGGGACAGACAACTCGCTCGCTCATTCACACCTAGGGACAATATGGACCGGCCAATCCACCTGAAATACATGGCTTTGGAATGTGGGAGGAAACCGGAGTGCCCGGAGGAAACCCACACAAGCACGGGGAGAACATACAAACCCCGCACAGGAAGTCCGGTAGTTGGATTTGAACCCACACAGGAGGTTCTCAAGACCTTAGAACTGTGCACGTGCTAACCACTGCCCTGCCGTGCTGCCCAAAATTGATCATTTAAAAATTATTATAATAGAATAAGAAAAATAATGATTAATATTTATCTTAAAATAATTAATTTAAGATCTACATATTGTTTTGTTGGAAGACATATTATGCTCATTTAGGATATATATACATATATATATATATAAAATTATATTTTAAATAGATCTATATTACATTATACATATGTATATTTTATGTAATAGATAACATTTATGAATACCCTTCTACCCCTCCCCCGCCCCCATTTTAGTGCGCTTGCAAAATTAGTGTGAAAGTTTAAAAATTATTATAGTAGAATAAGAAAAATAATGATTATTATTTACGTTAAAATTAATTTAAGATCTGCATATTGTTTTGTTGGAAGACATATTTTGCTAATTTAGGTTATATATATATATATATATATATATATATATATAATATTTTAAATAGATCTATATCGAATTATACATATAGATAGATAGATAGATAGATAGATAGATAGATAGATAGATAGATAGATAGATAGATAGATAGATAGATAGATACTTTATTCATCCCCGAAGGGAAATTCACTTTTCCAGCAGCATCCCTAAGCTGAGAACAATCGAAAATAACTGAGAACAATCGAAAATAACACGGGAGCTGCTGGAGTGGCTGCCATTCGTGACGGCGCCGGAGAAACGATTCAATTTGAATCATGTACAAACAAACAAACAATTGAATCATGTACAAGAAACGATTCAATCTGAATCATGTACAAACAAACAAACAATTGAATCATGTACAACAAACAAACAAAATATTTATGTTTCAATAAGTGGAGTGTTAATAAAATGGGGGGAAAATAATTTCTGATACTGATATAACCAGGTAAAACTAATTTTAAGTTACCTGTCCAAATGAATGTTGTGCCATCTCACCTTTCCCACTCTCTCTGCTCGCTCCTGAAACTTTATCAAATAGTCCAAAATTTTACCTCATCTTCTCCGCTCACCTCGTCGTCCTCTTCTCCTTCCACTTCGCACTACAGAGACTTTTTAGCTGAGCCGTCTCTTATGACACCATCCCCTGATCTAGACCAAACTAATGCAAGCAAAAATGCAATGGCAAAGCAAAGCCACTGAGGAGCTAAACGATAAAATGCACAATTATATGATACCGTAGTTTTGCTATACTAGAAGATGCAAAATAATACATGTCAGCCCCCTCTAGGTGAGTCTCAACTCATGTGAAATAAATACAAATTTCTCTACCTACCATTAGTACAGTATATTCTATTTTTTACGATTTCTGTTCGGCCGGCTGGATTCAAAAGCCAAAATTAGATTACATTTATAAATACCCTTCTACCCCTCCCCTGCCCCCATTTTAGTGCACTTGCAAAATTACTGTGAAACAGAAATTAAATTATCATTTAAAAATTATCATAGTAAAATAAGAAATATAATGATTATTATTTAAGTTAAAATGACTCTAAGATCTAAGTATTGTTTTGTTGGAAGACATATTTTGCTCATTTAGTATATATATATATATATATATATATATATATATATATATATATATATATATATCCATCCATCCATCTATTATCTGCACCGCTTATCCTCAGTAGGGTCGCGGGGGTAATGGAGCCCATCCCAGCTATCTTTGGGCAGTGGGCAGTGGACACCCTGAGCCGGTTGCCAGCCAATCGCAGGGATATATGTATATATATATATATATATATATATATATATATATATATATATATATATATATATATATATATATTTATATATATACATATTAGATTTTTAAATAGATTTATATTACATTATACATATGAATATTTTATTTATTGGATTGCATTTATAAATAGGTTCCCGCCAATTTTAGTCTGCTTGTAATTTTGTGTGAAACAGAAATTAAAATATAATTTAAAAAATATTTAAGATCAAATTCAAATATGTTAAATTTACAAATATTTTTACTATAATTAAAATGTAAATATTGGCTTGTTGGCAGAACTCCTTTGCTCATTTAGTATATATTTTTTATTTATTTAAATAGACTTATATTACATTACACATATGTATATTTTATGTATTGGATTACATTTATAAATATTTTCCCTACTAATTTTAGTGTGCTTGTAATTTTAGTGTGAAACAGAAATTAAATTATAATTGAAAAATGAGTATAGAAAATAAGAACAAAATTCATTATTTAAGGTCAAATTCAAATATGTTAAATATATACAAATTTCCACTCCAATCAAAATCTAAATATTGTTTTGTTGGCAGAACTGTTTTGCTCATTTAGGATATATATATATATATATATATATATATATATATATATATATATATATATATATATATATTTAAATAGATTTATATTACATGATACATATGTACATTTTACGTTTTATTTTAGATTTATAAATATTTTCCCTGCCCAATTTTAGTGTGCTTGTGACTTTAGTGTGAAACAGAAATTAAATTATAACTTAAAAATATTGATAATAAAATAAGAACAAATATTGAAGACAAAATCAAATATATAAAAATATATACATTTACCAATATGTTTTTCAATTTTAAAGATTTTAACCCCAAATTTAACTAAATTTTTGCAGTGCGCTTGCAGCACCACAGAGCAAAAACTATTGATGAAAAATGACAAAAGAAATTGAAAAATAATGCTTATTTATGTAAAATCACATCAATGACAGTATATTACATTTATACATATTTTTTCAATCCCCCTTTCATTTAACCGAATTTCTTGACAAGTGATTTCTAACAGAGCAACAAAAATTTTCTCCAATATTTTTCAAAATTTATTTTACTGAATTAGTTTTTTCTATCAATTTAAAATGCACTTTGTGTAGTGAGTTGCAGTTGTCTATCCCTAATTAATAGAATAAAAAATTTGGTGTTCTACCCCAAGATTTTACATCCCCTCAGTTCTAGCAAATTCTCAGAAATTTTCTAATAAAATATTGCATTTTATTTAATATTTCAACCATATTTTTCATCAAACTAGAATATTACTAGAACATCTTTTTTCCATTTTCAAAATATTGCAAAAATTTGTCCTATGCCGTCTCAGTCGGAAAAGGAGATTATAATTCATGCGTTTGTTACCTCCCGTCTCGATTACTGTAATGCACTACTCTCCGGTCTCCCGAAGTCCAAAATAAAGAGCCTGCTGCTGAAAAATGCTAAAGGCAAGAACGTTTAAACACATCACCCTGATTTTAGCTAACCTGCATTAGCTCCCTGTTAGCTAGGTTCCGGTCCGGAGCCTTCGCTCAGAAAATGCTGGTCTACGAGTGATCCCAAGAGCCAAGAAGAGATCCACAGGTTCGAGAGCATTCTCCATTCGGGCCTCTGTGCTGTGGAATGCCCTTCCCCCTGAGATTCGATCTGCAACCTCAGTGGAAATGTTTAAATCTAAGCTTAAAACACACTTCTATTCTATAGCATATGAATAACCTATATTTTATGTTGACAATATCTGTGCATTATTTGTTATTGCAACATCCATTGCAACCAGGTCTTCCTGGGAGGGGGATTACCTCAGGTTTCTTCATTTTCCTCATGTTGAGGTTTTTGAGTTTTTCCTTGCCCTCATGTAGGTTTTAGATCAGGGGATGGTGTAGTAATAGTCAGTAGTTTGTAATAATCTGTAGCCCTTTGAGAATCTTTGTGATTAAGGGCTATACAAATAAACATGACTTGACAAACTCTACTAAGTTATATATAGTTATAACTTGCTGTGAGATTGTGGCTTGATTGCAGTCACAATATCAAGAATAAGGAAATAAATCCAAGAGATAAATAAATAAAAGTGCTGTTTTATAAAAAAAAATAGGAGAAAAATTGACTGACCTGTTCAGAGTTTGCATGACTTCATTTCTTCATCTTCTAACAGCTCATCTGAAATCGACGGCCTTTTAAACATGTGTGATGTGACTCACGCGAAATCCCCTTCACAACCGAATCTAAATTCCACAGCGAAAATTTTCTCAACGATTTATGTAAATCGTTTCTTGAAATTTCTTGAAAACAATGAGATCATCAACACGCTTTCGTTATTAGATCAGAAAACATTCGGGGGAAACTACGACGTTGTTTTTAAGTCAGGGTTCAAATAAACCACTTGGTTATGATTTTAGTGTCGTTTTAAAACACGGGCCTGAAGATCCGCAACGCTAAATCAAAAAAAAGGAGAAAGATAGAAAATATGTTAGAATGAGAATTTCAATTATCTTTATTGTTGTTGATTGCAACATAGTGTACTATGTATACGACTAAAGTAGACGCGGCACCCCGGGGTAAACATCATAAAAGACTAGCTGTAGATGAAAACTTAAGAGAAAATTACATTTTAGAAAATATACAGTGTCTACTTTCTGAACTGGGTTCAATTTCAATAGCAAAATATCCATGTTGTTTTTTTTTAGCATGAATTCAAAGACACTAGCATTATCAGCCACATCCACAATCCAGCAATTGTAGTAGGGGTCAGTGACTCTAGCACAGGGGTGTCAAACTCATTTTAACTCGGGGGGCCACACGATAGAACAGACATTCTGTCGGGGGCCTGACTAGTAGATTAAAGAGAAAGAAAAAGAGATAAAGACATAAGAGAAGGAGGGAGGGAAAAGGAGAGAGGGCGGAACAAAGAAAGAAAAAGAGAGGGAGAGAGCGTGAGAAACAAAAGATAAAAAGTCGTGAGAGAAGGGGAAAAGAAAGGGAGAGGAAGAAAGAAATCCAAAGAATAATAGAAAGACAGAAGGAGAGAAAAGAGAAAAGAAAGCGCAAAGGGTATGAAGAGAGAAAGAGAGAAAAGGAAAAAAAGGAAGTTAGAGCAAAAGAGGTTAAAAGACACAGAGAGAGAAAGAGACAAGGAGCAACAAAGGAAGAGAAAAAGAGAGACACAGAGTAAAAGAGACAGAGTGAGAGAAAAGGGGTGGAAAAGAAAGAGAGAGAGAGAGGGGGAGAGAGAGAGAAATAAATACAAGTACAGTGTCTTTGTGAGAGGCACCTGGCTTTGGCAACATCAAGTTGACATATTTCAACCTGCAGCTTGTTTTTCTCTTGCTCTTCTCTGAGTGTTGTCTCGCGGGCCGGATTCAATCCCTTGATCTGGCTAGCCGGCCGCCTGTTTGACCCCTGTGCTCTAGCATTAGCAACTAAATTCAACTCGTATTAACTGCTAAAGTAATGCATTGTTCATAGTCATAGTTCAGTGGTTAGCATGAGGGGGTGGGGGAAACAGGGGACAAGTCAGAAGGGAACCCCCATTCATGTGGGATCTTTTAGAGTCAAGTTTCAATTTTGATTGGTTTGTTTTCCTTGAGTTAGTTTTGAATGTGGGTTTCGTTAGAAATTTGGAATTTCATTTTTGATTCCCACTTTGGAAAAAAAAAACTCATTGGAAGGTCGTTTGACACATTTTGGGGGTCATTTTATAAAATATCGAATGGTGAACCGTTTAACAGTGAGGGATTGCAGTACTGTGCACTTATACTATCAAAAATACGTATTGCCATCAATTTTTTATTGAATTAAAACATGTTTCAAGGATTTTCCTTTTCACAATAAGCACAATTGTTATTAAGCTTTTCTGTGGTGGCACAAAATATTTATATATTTTTTTTATATTTATTTTTGCAGCGAATACGAATACTGTATACGCCAAAGGTGTCAAACAGGTGGCCCGCGGGCCAGATCAGGCCTGCTAAGGGATTGAATCCGTCCCGCGAGACAACACTCAGAGAAGCGCAAGAGAAAAACAAGCTGCAGGTTGAAATATGTCAACTTGATGTTGCCAAAGCCAGGTGCCTCTCACAAAGATACTGTGCTTGTATTTATTTCTCTCTCTCTCTTTCTTACTTTCTCTCTTTCGTTCTTTCTTTTCCACCCCTTTTCTCCCTCTCTGCCTCCTTTACTCTCTGTGTCTCTTTTTCTCTTCCTTTGTTGCTTTTTGTCTCTTTCTCTCTGTGTCTTAACCTCTTTTGCTCTAACTTCCTGTTTTCCTTTTCTCTCTTTTCTCTTTCTCTCTTCATACCCTTCGCGCTTTCATTTCTCTTTTCTCTCCTTCTGTCTTTATATTTCTCTTTGGATTTCTTTCTTCCGCTCCCTTTCTTTTCCCCCTCTCTCACGACTTTTTATCTTTTGTTTCTCATGTTTTCTCCCTCTCTCTCTTTTTCTTTCTTTTTCCCGCCCTCTCTCCTTTTCCCTACCTTTTCTCTTATTTCTTTATCTCTTTTTCTTTCTCTTTAATCTACTACTCTGGCCCCCGACAGAATGTTTGTTCTGTTAAAATGAGTTTGCCACCCCTGGTATACGCGTTATCCTATCAATGTCACCGAGAGTGGCCAATACTGCCCTCTAGCGGCAATTTTAGAATCCTAACTAGAAATTCGAAGAATATTTTCTCGCCATAAAAAAATACTGTAGAATTGAACGCTCTTTAAGAAAATCGGTCCCTCATTTTGAAGGTTGAATAATGCATTTATTTCTATGAGTAGTACAGAATATTCTTTCAACTATGTAATGAGCACCCATAGTTAAACGCATTTTGACTTTCTTTCTCTTCTTTTTCAGTTTTTCGTGTGTAAATTTCCACGGGGGCAACACGCGTGACGCCACGCCCCTTTCCCGCCACTTGTACCTTTGATCTCGACAGCTGAGCCCACCTAATAACGTTTCACCATTTCAGGCAGCTGAAAGGGAAAAAGAAATACACATTTTCGGTTTAATTTATTTGCCATCCCGGGAGTGGATCATTGAATAAACGCATACAAACATGTCTTGATCCCCTGGAGTAAAGAAAAGTGTTATGATCAAGTTGTTTAATTGAAAAAAGATGGTAGAATATTGAAAAGAGTAGACTAAACACATTTGTCTTGAAAAAATAAATTCATTTTAAGCGAATTGATATTGGAAGCAAGTAAGAGAGGAGAGAGAGAAAGAGAAAGAGGATATAAAGTCAAAGAAAGAGAGAAAAGGAGGGGGAGTGAGGGAGGGTGAAAGAAAATAAAAGAGAAAGAGTCGGCGAGAAATTCGGAAAGAAAGGGACGGAGGATTCGGAGAGGTATATAGACAGAGAGAAAAAGAAAGCAGAGAGGTAGTTGAAAGGTCAGGGAAAGACAGAAGAGTCAGAGTGCAAGAGAGAGGACGAAAAAAAGTGAGTCAGAAAGAGAAATTCAGAGAAAAATACAGAGTAACTGAGAGAGAATGTCAGAAAGAGAGGAACAAAGAGTCAGAGGGACGGAAAGTAAGAGATAAGAGTCAGAATGAAAGCCAAAAAGCGAAAGAGAGTCAGGAAAGGAGACAGAGAAAGAGGGATGAATAGCAAGAGAGTCGTAGAAAAAGAGAGGGATAGAGAGTCAGAGAGTGATCTTTAAAGAGAGAAGCAGAAAGAGAGACAGTCACAAAATCATAGAAAGAGTCAGAGAGAGAGAGAAAGAGACTCAGAGGCAGCGATAGAAAGTCACAGGGAGAAAGAGAGGGAGTGAAATATAGAGTCAGAGAAAGAGTCAGAGAGACGGTAAGTAAGAGATAAAGTCTAAGAAAGAGTCAAGATGAAAGCCAAAAAGAGAGAAAGTTAGGAAAAGAGACCGAGTAAGAGTCAGAGAAAGAGGGAAGAATAGCGAGAGAGCCAGAGAAAGAGGGACAGAGAGAGTCAGAGAATGATCTTAAAAGAGAGAAGCAGAAAGAGAGAGACAGTAATAAAATCATAGAAACAGTCACAGAGAGAGAAAAAGACTCAGAGGCAGGGATAAAGAGAGGGAGTGAAATATAGAGCCAGAGAAAGAGTCAGAGAGAGAGAGAGAGAAAGTCTGAGTGTGAGAGTAGGAGAGAGAACCCGTTGGAGAACTACAGTTGGGCAGAGAGAGAGAGTCATTAACAGAAAGAGGGGGAGAGAAAAATGAGAGTCAGAGAACATCAGAGAGCAGGATACAGAGAGAGATGAGAGTGAAAGAGCGGGATAAACAGAGAGAGAGAGAGAAAGTCAGCGATAATAAATAAGAGAAAGTCTGAAAGTGAGAGTCAGGGAGAAAAAGGAGAGTTGGAGATGCTATAGAGCGAGGGTAGGCAGATTTGTTATTTTTATGCTGCTCCGGACACATAACTGACTGCCAATCATCTGCGTAGGCCGCGTCTAATGCCAGGAAATTAAGTAAACATTTCATGAGCGTGCAGACTGTTCCCCTCATGGTCAAAATGGCAAAATGCAAAGCGAAACGGAAACATGAAGATGAAAACAGGGCATTTCAGAAAGAATGGGAAGATGCTGAAGGATTTTATACATTTGACTATAAAGGATTTTATACGATTGACTCATAATGCAATGAAGATTTTCACTGAGTGGGCTTTAGTTCAATGTACAAGGTCAGGTCAGGTAAGGCTGTTCTAAATGCATAATATTTTGTCTAGTTCTGTTGAGTGTGCTGACACAGAATGTTCCAGACTTCAACACGCTCGTCTGTGAGATTGTGAAGCCCACGTTGGGCTTCTTTGGCACGCCCATGGGAGGAGCCGGCACACCATTATGCTTGGAGAAGATGGCCAATAGGAGAAAGCAGAAGGACTTCAGAAGAAGGCTTCCCACAGACGCCAACGTCACTTCGGCCGTCTTAGATGGAGTACATTTAGTTAAATTGTTAGGGAAAATAAATCTGCCCCCGTGTGAAAATGTCGGCTTTCCTGTTCATTTTTCCCTCAAGAAACGAGCGCACATAAATTGTTGGGTGAATGTAGGTTGTGTTTGGTTAATGGAGTCAGATAACTACCGTATTTTCCGCACTATAAGGCGCACCTAAAAGCCTTTATTTTTTTCAAAAGCTGACCATGCACCTTATAATACAGTGCGCCTTATTTATGGATCGATATTAATTCGCAAAGTCTTGCAACTAACTTGCAGCCGCCGACTAGATTTTCCCCCGAACGCCAAGTAGTCCACGGTGTATAATGGGATTTATTTACCGGCGTTTCATTTCCTAACCAATGTGTCAATCATCATTTGAATCGATAACTATTGGCTTAAGTTATTCGGAGGTCAAGAGGCGGATCCTTTTTATCATTTACAGGCTGGCATTGGCTTAAACGGCAAAACAAAGCCTGCAATTGGCCAAAATAGATGTGTCAATCATCAGTTGAATCGATCACTATTGGCTAAAGTTATTCGGAGGTCAAGGGGCGGATCCTTTTTATCATTTACAGGCTGCCATAGGCTTAAACGGCAAAACAAAGCCTGCAATTGGCCGAAAAAAATGAATGTGAATAGCACGTTGGGTTGACGGCATATAGAAAGCATTTTTTACTATTCTGTAATTGTAAATATTTTATTCACCTGGATTTACTACACTCACGGATATAAGAGGACTACGGCTGCACATTATTATGAACACAACGACTTCGGTGAGCTACTCCGGCTATATATATTATCCCTGTATCTTGCTTCAGACTGAACTCGATGTTTCTGTGATAAGCGGTGCAGATAATGGATGGAATGGAGTGTCTATTTTTAAATTAAACTCAATTCCAAGTGTTTATTGTCATATGTACAGTAAAGTTGCGAGCGAAAAAGAAAATAGAAACTAAGGAATGGTTGGCATTTCTTGAATCCCAAGACTTTAACCTTCCGAATGATGGAACGCTGCATTTGAGTGACATCGTACGGACACCGCATCCGCACGTGTTCTCAACACGTATTTGCATCTTTGCAAGCTTTGGGAATGTTAAGGGGGTAATAAGTTGGACTGAACTATCTGACTGTTTTGTCGACGTTCCCATTGTAGCGCCTTATAATCCGGTGCGTCTTATGTATGTCAAAAATAGGACCAAAAACTATTTTTTTGGGGTGCGCCCTATAACCCGGTGCGCCTTATAGTGCGGAAAATACGGTAATTCGAACAATTTGGTAAACGGTACATTTTGATAATTTATTTCCCAACCATGCTTACTTTTTTATTGAACAGAATGGCAAATCACTCTATTTATTATGCAGTACCACAATATCCCATTTCAAGACTTCAGCGTGATTTTAGCACAGCCCATGCTAATATTGACACGGAATTCCCCAAAGGTACTGAACTACGTAAGCAAAAATAAAGCACCTTGAAAAGCCAGGTAAAAAGAGTCTCAAATGTTCAGTGCATGGTGTGGCTCTTTGACTCTCACAGTTAAAACTTTTAACTCTTTGTGTCAAACTTGTTCACCACCCCTGCTATAGAGTCAGACAGAAAGTCAGAGAAAGAGACCATCAGAAAGAGAAAGAGAGAGAGAGGGATATCTTTCAGATCTGATTTCCCCCTATGTCCCGGTCCGGTCCCCCTATGTCCCTTTCTTCCATCTTCGTGACATTGCTAAAATTCGTTCTATACTGTCTCAGTCGGATGCGGAAATTATAATTCATGCGTTTGTTACCTCCCGTCTCGATTACTGTAATGCACTACTCTCTGGTCTCCCGAAGTCTAGAATCAAGTCTCTTCAGCTGGTACAAAATGCCGCAGCGTGGCTTTTAACTAGGACAAAAAAAGTCCGATCACATCACACCGATTTTGGCTAACCTGCATTGGCTCCCAGTTAGCCTTAGATGTGATTTTAAGGTTCTCTTAGTATTGTACAAAATCATACATGGACTTGCTCCTTCTTATCTTTCAGATCTGATTTCCCCCTATGTCCCGGTCCGAAGCCTACGTTCTGAGAGTGCCGGTCTTCTGGTGATCCCAAGAGCAAAGAAGTGTTCTGCTGGTTCGAGAGCGTTCCGGTGCTGTGGAATGCTCTTCCCCCTGAGAGCCCATCTGCAACCTCAGTGGAAATGTTTAAATCTAAGCTTAAAACTCACTTTTACTCTATAGCATATGAATAACCTACTCTTTTCGTCGGCTCCAGAGCAGGGGAATGTATGATAATATTCTGAAAAATAGTCTGTGTAATATAGTGTAATGATCTGTGAAGCCCTTTGAGACTCTTCGTGATTTAGGGCTATACAAATAAAAATGACTTGACTTGACTTGAAAGGCATTGATAGAAAATGTGAGTGTCAGAGGAAGAAAGCCAGAGCGTGTGAGTCAGAAGGAGAAAGTTAGATCAGAGAGAGCAAGTCAGAGAGAAAGCAAAAAACAACTGAGGAGAGAGTTAGAGTGGGAGCAAAAGTCAGAGAGAGTGAGAGTCTTTTCTCCATTTTTCCTTTCTTCAACTCTTTTAGGCATTCAACAAAAACAAGGTAAGACACAATTTCTGTGCTAAAGATTTTATTGTGGATCGGAAAGGGGGCTAGGGGGAAATGTAGCGACACTGGGGCTTATTCTGCATTGTTCATATAAGTACATTTTGTAAAAATGGCATTTTTCCTTGTATTAAGAGCGCAAAGTAGGTGCGCCTGCACAAAAATGGAGACAAAAGCGGCGAGTTGTAGGTGCATGTTTTAAGACACCCCGAGGGCTCCCACTAAACCATGCATTCTTGTCTCTGGAGTCACTACTTTGAACAAGGACATTTAGTTAAACACCTTATTAACGGTGTATAAACAACCATGCTATCCAAAACATTCTTTAAATGAGCAGCATTACCTAATGAGATCATTTTTCAACAAAAATAAAACGTAAAAAATGAGTACAATGATTTAATAATATGAAAGATAAATGTATAGCTCTAAAAAGACTTATCTCCATATTTGGTCTTTTTTTTTTTTTTTGAATGAAGAAGTGAAAAAAAATAATGGCAATATTATATAAAAAAAACATACTAGGTTGTAAAAAGGCATTTATAACAAGTATAATTATTCTTAATGAATGTTAAATGTGTTTGTATTCCTTAATTACTAGTGTCATAGGGGCACCATTTTCCTGTGGTGTGTCTTGGGCAAGTACAGCCTGTGTCATAATTACTGATGCAAGGCACCTCAGCCCGCTCCTTTGGCGCCAACTGCCTCGGACGCTGATTGGCTCCCTGTCACTTTTGAAACCCCCGTCTTCCTGTCACCGGTTGTCAGTCCGTCTGCGAACCTCAGTTACGCTAGGCAAGCCTTCCGACCCTGACTCTTTTCCTGTTCTGATTCCCGTTTGTTTCCCGGCTACGACCCATTTTCTGAACTTGACTACGATTTTCCTCCCCCGTCCCGGCCACCGATCTGTTTTATTCCGCTCCCGACAGCCCCATTGTTCGCCACGGAAATATCACTTCCGCGTCTGAGCAACCTGTTCCACGCGACCAGCGATCTACGGATCGTGTATACTATCCTTTCCCTTCTTCCAAATAAAAGAGAAACGAACGCAAGTGGGTCCTGTCTTCGTTCTGGTCCTGACAGCCTGGTGGCACCCATGCCTCTCCAGGAACTATTATTTATGAATGTGTTTAACTTTACTGACAAACACAAAAATATATTTAAAATAATCAGACAATTTTCGTATATTGAAGTGCAAAAATCAAATAGAGAAATACACAAACAAGCGCAAAGTGTTGTCACGGTTGCCGTGGCGCCCAATTGGCCCCGCCCATGTAGCGCCAGCTGCGGATTGTTGACAAATTGGCTTCCCTGCTATTTAAACCCAGTATTGTCACTCTCCTTGGGTCAGTCTGTCTGCGAACCTCTGTTTTTCAGGGCGGCCATTTTTTGACCCCTGACTCCCGCCTGTCCCGTTTTTGCTCCAGTTTGTCTCCGGCTACGACCCGTTTTGATCCCGACCCCGTCTGTTCTCTCTCTTTTTGTTCCCGACGACGTATACTCTCCCGTTCCGGCTTACTACTCGTTTCCGACCCCGTCTTGCTCTCCCAGTCCCGGCTACCGACCAGTTTTCCGCCCCTGACACAGCCATCGCTCACTACGGAAGATTCACTTCCGTGTTCGAGTAACAATCCGAGTACAAGAGCAACTTGCTCTCTTTTTCAATAAAACTTGTGGTAAACGTCACGCAAGTGGGAACTGTTTCCGTTCTGGTCTTGACAAGTGTGTGGTCTTTGAAGATATTTCAGAGGATTTCGGTGCATAATGCCTCGGTACCATGTGGAAACCTTTGCAAAAATTGCACAAGAAGAAAGCTACACTCGTATTGGACCGAGATTTGTAAAATTGTTTTCAAGTAGGCGTTAATTGCTTTTTTTCCATAAACTGTTCCAGCATGCCCATGCCCACAATGGCTGCTCTCAACCAAACATTCAAGGTGGGACAACTTACGAGCCCAACTTGGCAGTCGGAAGCTGTTCGAGGAGTCCAGATTGCCGTCACCCTGCTCATTTTCCTGGTGGGTAATACACCTCCTACCGTTACTACAAAGGTTTAAAAAGATACTCTTATCCCTCGCTATTCCACACTTTGTTCTTCCCAGCCTCATAACATCGAGTGTTGATGAATAGTCCACGTCAGCTGAAGGTCTTGGACTATACCGATATTTGTTAGTTGCCTGTGAAATAGTCACGTACCAAACAAGGATTCTGGCTTTGATGCTAGGTCCTTAGCTTGGCCTTTTGTGTACTTTCTATGAAGTCACTATCTTTGATTTTTGCATTTCGGAGATGGAATATGAGCTTGCTCTGTCCACTCCACGCATCGGCCCGGTATTGCAGTACCTCCGGGAACGGTGCATTCGCAATGATCGCAGCAAGGCTTTAGGGCTAGGACCTTAGCTTGGCCTTTTGGCTGAGAGTAAGTGTCCCGGCTCCTAGGCATTGTAGCGTATTATGAACTGACCGATAACGGATAATGGATAATGAATAACGAAGATAGATCAATAACCCTTAAAAACCCCAACACCCCCCCCCCCCCCCCCCACACACACACACACACACAATCGTAAATTGCAATTCAAAGCAATTGCCTTTTTAAGAAACAAGTTAAAAATATTGTACGATAAGAAAAAAGTCATGAGTAATATTAACAATCGTGTAATTCCTCGTTTATGGCAGTCAATTGGGGTGCAAGTTCACCTTTGGGGAGACAGAATGGCAAAAAAGACCTGCTAAGCCCAGGAAAAATGTGCACTGCCGGTCCCCGCTCACAGCAATATACAAGCAGGAATAATGGATTGCAGCTGGACAAGTGCAGTTCAGTATAGGTGGAAATAGCGGCTATGAAGAACTGCTAAGCCTCAAGGAATGTGATCTGAAGGTACCTGCTTGCAGTAATATATGATTGAGGACAATGGGATTGGGGCTGCACAAGTGCAGTTCATTTAAGGAAGTACAGTAACGGCTACAAAAAAATAGATGCCAGGTCTAAAAAAAAAAAAAAAAGTGGACTCTATTTGCTCCCTATTTGCAGCAATATGGGATTGGTAATAATGGATCACTGCCACACGTGTGACATTCGTTTTACTACCAGACCAGACAAAGTGAGTTTTGCTGGTCCAGGATTGCAGCAGAATGCAATCGAGATAATGGTTAAGTGCAGTTCACTATTTAGTGGACGAAACAGCAAAAACAAGATCTGACAAGTATAAAGTTAAAAAATATGTGATCCGGGGAAATGGATGAGACTGGGTGGTTGGTTGGCACACAGCCCAACGGTGTGGAGCTCCTGGGTTCAAGTCCAGCTACTGCAGCCTCCTCGCTTGGTGTTTACATGTTCTTACTGTGCCTGCATGGGTTTCCTCCGGGCACTCCAGTTTCCTCTCATATTCCGAACAACATGCATGTCAGGTTAAATGGCTGGTCCAAATCGTCCCTAGGTAGTAATGAGTGACTGAGTTGTCTCTGTGTGCCCTGCGACTGGCTGGCAATCAGTTCAGGGTGTCCCCTGCCCACTCCCTGAAGATAGCTGCCAGAAAATGGGTAGATAATGACATATTTTTTTTTATCAACAATGCACTGAATACAAAGTAGGGAAAGATTACAACATTTCAAATTCATTTTTTGAGAGGAAAACTGTCATTCTTTGCTCCTTTCAATACTTTGTAGCTTTTCTACAGAAGACTACACACAGCAAACGCTATCATGGGGCTGGGTGCCAAGGGCTATGTTTGTGTGTGTGGGGACATGAGTGTCTGTGTGCTGCGCGACGGTAATAGGCTAGTGTAAGCTGTCAGTCAAACAGCCGGGGCAGGTGGGCAGGCTCACAAGTCAATGTGTCCGTCCACCCAAAACAAATGCGAAGCATGGATACAGCTAGTATTTTAGCAGCTCGTTACATTGAAGAGAAATTCATCAGTTTAATCGGATTCTGAGGAAAGTCAGATGAGCGCAAAGTAATGCTGATCACTACGGGGTGCTCTGTGGATTGTTATCGAGTCTGGGAAGAGGTTGAAGCGGCGTCGGGAGAGAAAGCAACAGCAAGGCTGCAGCTGCAGCTTACTTCTCTAGCTATGTAATAAGCCACCCATGCTGAGCATGTATCTCACCGAAGCCAGATCCATTACCCATAAAGTAGATCACCTGGAGCTACAACTCTTTGGATACTGCTACATACGTGACTATTTAAATAATCACAGAGACCTGGCTCGGTCCAAAGATACCTGATGCTAGCATGCAGCTAGCCAGCTAGTCTCTAAATTGCTTTCCCCAATTCTGTGTTTTTATTTGCAGATCTCTATTTCTTATTTTGTTACAGTCGTATATGTTATATCTTACTATTGTTTAATAAGAAATATTTCTACTTCACGGATTTTGACTATCGGACATTTTTTGGAAAAAACACAGTAAAATTCAGGTTTTTTTTTCTTCAAGGATGAAAAAAACAGTATTGCAATCAGAATTAAGGAATTCCTTAATCAATTTCAGATCCGTTGACTGCTTTTCTTTTCCACAGGTGGGCGTACCTTTGAACGCTTTGGTAGTATGGGCTCTCAGCCAGAGCCGACGTCACCTGATGCGCCGAAGCAGCCGAGAAGAAACCCGTTCGGCCAGCAGTTTCCGCCTTTACGTCCTCAACCTGGCCTTGGCGGACCTAGTCCTGATCCTGCGGACGCCCTTGATGCTAGGCTACCTGGCCCACCGCCACAGTTGGCCCTTCGGTTCCTCATTCTGCCGCCTGGTCATGTTCCTGCGGGGTTTGGGCTTGTACGCTTCAGCTTTCCTGGTCTGCGCCGTTGCATTGGAGCGATGTTTGTGTCTTCTAAGACCTGTTTGGGCCCGGCTAAGACGCCCATTTTGGGCAGTACCTTTAGTCTGCGGGTCGGCCTGGGTTCTCGCCGCCGTATTATCGGCGCCGTATCTGCACAGCGCCGTCTTGAAAGAAACTAATGGAACGTACCAATGTTTAGAAAGCGGGACCTTCAACACGGGGTTGTTTGTCACGGAAAGCGTGGCGGGTTTCATCTTACCGTTATTAGTATTTCTAGGAAGCAACTTAGCCATTCTCCTCACTTTACAGCGGGCGACGCCCATCAGCCCGACTGGTCCTGCCCCTTCGACGTCTCGCCGGACGACCAGGATGTACCAGGTGCTTTTTTGCACCATGCTTCTGTTTCTGGTTTGCTGGGTTCCCTATTTCGTTTGCCGGTTCCTGAGGGCCTTAGCAGAAGGTGGATCGCAGAGGACAGCGCTTTATGAACGTGCCTCGTACGGGACGTATATTTCGCTTTATTTGGTGTACACCAAAAGTGCCCTCAATCCCGTCCTCTACGTTTTTGCTGCACGAGGACTAAGCAGAGCAGTCAGGGCTTCAGTGTCCTCTACTATCGAGAAACTGTTCAGCGATGATTCCACGGAGTCTCTGAGGAAGAAATCGCTGAAGAGATCTCAGATTTAGCGATTATAATGCAACAAAAAAACAGTCTTACCCTATTGGTTGCTCATTTTAGGTGTATTTTGTTTTTTTGGTGTACACCAACAGTGCCCTCAACCCCGTCCTCTACGTTTTTGCTGCAAGAGGACTACGAAGATCAGTCAGGGCTTTGGTGTCTTCAACTATTGAAAGACTTTTCAGCGATGGTTTCACAGAAGCTCAGAGGAAGAAATCTAAGATTAGCAAACACAATTTTTAAACACCTGAACATTTTTACCCTGTTGGTAGCTAATTTTTGTATTTTGCTTTGCATAAGGACTAAGCAGATCAGTCCAGGCATCGGTGTCCTCTACTATCAAGAAACTGTTCACTGATGATTCCACGGAGTCTCTGAGGAAGAAATCACTGAAGAAATCTCAGATTTAGCGCATACAATGATCTATTTTTTCCAGAAAAAAATAACAAAAAAAGAATTGAAATGAGACATTTGGATAATTTTGCGTATTTTAACATTTTTTTAAAGCACTTAAAGTAGCCCAAAACATCTGCCAGGGGGATAAGACTTTTTTTTCATGATGAACCATATCTTACTAGATCAGCTGGAAAAATGGATTGGTCTCTCAGGAACCGTCCTATCATGGTTCAGATCCTACCTCTCAGATAGGACGCATTGTGTTAATATGGTGAAATGACATCTGAGCCCTTAAGTGTTACCTGCGGCGTTCCGCAGGGTTCGGTATTTGGCCTCCTTCTTTTCAGCATTTAAGGGCTGTACAAATAAACACGACTTGACTTGTGTTGACCCACCACTTCAATGGCAGAAAACGTTGCACTTTAAGTAAATTTTTTTCAACTTAAATTCTTTTTCCTTTTTCTAAAAAAAAGAATAGAATGAGGTCAATAATTTTGCTAATTTAAGAGATGCAGTAAGAATACTTCAAGTAGGCAAAATAATCTACAAAATACAATGAAAGCTCATTTTGCCTCCTTTTAAGAATATTTTTATTCCAGAATTAAGTTATCTTGAAACAAAAATTATACTCCAAATGAGCGGAGAAAAAAAATATTTCTGTGAGGGGAAAACATGTTTAAAAATGCACTACTTCTTCTTAATAATTTCTGTTTATTTAGGGAACACATGGATAAAACGGGTTATTTTCCTCCTTTATTGTACATAAAAATAAAACAGACTTTGTCTTGACAGAATGCAGTTTACATTTTTGGGACACAAAAATCACCTAGCTTGGTTGAAACTGAGTCTTAGTACTTGTATTTGTGTTTGTGGGATTGCTTTTATTTAGAAAAATGTTGATTATAAAAATTATTGATATTCAATTGTTGCAGATATTTTAAAAAAGCATTTGCAATTCCCAAAAAAAGTCAGAACTGAATGCAACAAAGATCTTGTAGATGTTCACCATTAAAGTCTCAAAGTCTTTGTCCAGGACGCATGTTCACAAATGAGTCTAAAGAAAATCATAAAAATAAAATAAAACATCTTGCAAATACTTCTGAGGGTTTTTCTCTTCTCCAGAGGAAGCGTTTACGCAATAGCCTTAGCAAATGACTCAATTTCTATTTAGAACTTGAAGTTCCTTTGGGAAGGAAATGCAACTTTAACCACCTTTTTTTTTTTACAATAAAAACAACTGTTATGCAACAGAAGTTTGTGCAATCTTGAAGTTCTTACAAAATTCTCCATTGATGCTCACCTCCAAGGTTGATTTACGAGGACGGTTTGCTTTCTGCAGCATCTGACAACGGAAAAAAATCAAATTTAATGGTTGCGGGAACTCATTTTATTTTGAAAGGCTTATTTTAACCGATTGTTAAAAAAAAAATCATTGAAATGGAGCGGAAAGAAAGTAACTCAAATATTCTCCACAATTTCCTTTACTACCTCAGTTATATACATTGCATGAATGCCATTTATGACAAAAAAAAACTGGAGACAGCGTCGAAATTTTGATTTTTATTAAGGGTAATAAAAAATGTGCCGTCTTACTTTTTTAGTTGAATATATTAAGAACATTTTTTGTAATAAAAAAATAACTTCAATTGCAGAAAATGCAATGCAGAAATAAATAAAAAAATTGCGGATGTTTATTTTAACATGACTCTGACAATTAAATATAGCTTTTCAGGGTTCCTACAGCTTAAGGCAGGGGTGTCAAACCCGTTTTAGCTGGGGGCCACAAATGCTATAAAAAAATCTCACAGGGGCCGGACTAGTAAGTTTAAGAGAAAGAGAGAGGGAGAAAAAGAGAGAGAAAGAGAGGGAGGGAAAGAGAGAGTGATAAACAGATAGGGAGAACAAGGGAAGCAGAGTAACAGTGAGAGAAAAAGAGAGCAGAATAGAGATATGAATGGAGAAGGGGGAAATGAATATAGAGGCAAAAAGAAATTGAAAAAAGAGAAATATAAAAAGAATAAGAGAAGTGAAACGACAGATAAAAGAGTCAGTAGGAGAAAAAGAGACAAAGTTAGGTGAGAGACAGAGAGAGAGAGAGGTAGAAAAAGGGAAAGAAAGAGGATGAGAAAGAGAAAAATAGAATGAAAGGGAGTTAAAGTGTAAATTAGAGAGAGAAAATAGAAAGAGAGCAAGACAGAGAAAAAGAAAGAGTTAGAGAGTGAGAGAGAAATAGAGAAAAGAGAAAAAGAGAGAAAGAGAGAGTAAACAGGAGAAAGAAAAAGAGGGATGAATAAATAAAGAAGTGAGTCAGAGAAAAAATTAGAAATACTACCACAATTGTTTTGCAAGTGTTAACTGGCTTTGGTGACATCCTGTGGAAATATTTAAAACTACAGCTCATTTTCCTCTTGCGCTTCTCTCACTGTTGTCTTGCGGGCCGGATTTAAACCATTGGTGGGCCTGATCTGGCCCGCGGGCCGCCTGTTTGACACCTGTGGCTTAAGGCAAGTTCAATTTAAGACTTTTAAAAATGCCTTTTGAAATCAGGTTGACAATTGAAACAAACAAAACTAAAAACAGTACTTAAATTAGAATCAATCTTAAACAAATGTTTATTATTATTATTTTTTAAATTACATTTTGGTCCAGTTGAAAATATTTTATATATTTTATCTATTAAACATGGCACTGTCCAAAGTTTCAGTCATGGAAAACAATAAATAAAAATGATGTTTACAGTACTTCATGGATCCTCAGTCAAAACTGGCAGATAACTACTAATTCCAAAGAACTCTTCTCCTGCATTACTGTCCAAGCATTGTCATCACGATGCATGATAAATTACTTTTTTTACTAAGTATTTTAAGTTCCAACAGATGTAAATCTTATTAATTTCTTCACATTTTAAGACTTTCAAAATTTGTATAAAAGATATAACGGTATCGAGATTACGATTTTTATGAAGAATAAATATTATTTGTCTTAGCTTACTCATTCAGTTCAGTTTTATTTATAAAAAATAATATAGAGTATACTTTAAATGGCCTCAAGGACATAAATTATAATTCATAAATGCAAAAAAAAAATCAAAAATTATTAGAATACTCTAAAAATACCTGACAGTAGAGGAAAAATATTGGAAAAGATAATTATTTTACAACATTTTTATCTTACTTTTTGCAAAAAAATACATTCTTACTCCATGGGCAGAATTAGTGGGGAAACCGTTTTCAGGGCCAAATTCAAACACTTTTTAAGGATGATCAAGACAATTTTCCAATTTCCACAGTACAGTTAAAAGAAAATAAATACATTATTATATTGTTAATAATGATAATAATCTTTTTTTTCAATCATAATTATTGTTATTATTGATCCCACCAACACTAATCATACATACATGCCAACACTACAACTTTACACGTTAGACTACCACTTTCCGCACCTAAAAGTGCCTACCGTTTAAAAAAAAAAGGTGGGCAGGCCTATTGGCATCATTAGAAAGCAGACTTGATTTATTCTTCTTCAATTAACAAGTGGTCCATCGAGTCAGACTGCCGAAAAACATTGCAACAATTTCAAGCAATTACAAGAACTTCGCCCAAAATTGAAGCACCTTTCAAACCTCAAAAATAGAACATTATAATTCAAGCGTTTTCAAGGATATCAACTACTCGTACGAACCCTGAATTTGTATCTGTAATACATATTTTACTGAATATTTAAATACATTTTTCCATAATATATAAAAAAATGTGTTCCTAAAAAAAGACAAATGATGAAAAATGGCAGGTACGATTTTTCCGTACGATTTTTTAATACACTAAGAAGACTAATGGTTACATATATTTTACAATAAAATATAGAAGAGAAATGACCAAAAATAGAGATATTTATTTTTGATAAATTGTACCTCTTTTGCCTTCTCTTCTTCCTCTTCTAGTTGTTCTCGCAGAGAAGTGCATGCATATTCCAAAGCGGAGGTTTGCTCTTCGGTTTTCTCAAGCGTGCGCTCTACAGCCGTCAAATCTTCCTAGAAAATATGAAATGAACCTCTCAAAGAGTGAACGTTACTTTGAAATCCTCAATGTGGGAAAATCTAACCTCCAAGGAACTTAGAGTTTGCCTTCCAGCCTCCAGCTTCTTGTTCTCTTCCTGGCGTTGTTGCTGTGATAGCGCTAACTGGTCGTGTTTCTGCACTGGCACTTGAAGCTCTGCACAATGGCGTAAGAACCTAAAATTTTTTGATTATTGTTATTTAATAGCTGATGCCTGGGCATGATTAGGTCATGAAGAACTCACTGGTTTTTAATAACATTTAAATGTTCCTGACTCTCCTTCTTCTCTGTCCTTTTCAAAGCAAGAGTTGTTCTGAAAAAACATAATTAAAAGAACGATTACACATATTGAAGACTGATAAATGTTTAAGCACAATGGTGTTTTGTTTTATAGTGTAGGGTTTTTGCTAAAAAATACAAAACTGAATTCTATTGAATTGTAGCATATTTTTTTAAGATACTCTTAGGTCTATTACCGTACATCTTGGAACAAAACACACAAAGCGACATCAATCTTTTCTCATGAAGAGTTGCTTCATAGTGAAAGCCTCGGGTCGATGGGGGAAGAGAGTTTAACATAGCAAGAGGACACCATCGTAAAACAAGAAGCATCAAAGAGACGGGAGAAGAATAAACAGGACAATGCAGCAGCTTCTCTTCTTAGGCGAATGGTGGAGTGGTTCATAAGGCGATAAAACTCCTTGAAGCAAGGAAAACATTTGATTCAACTGTCAGAACCCTTTATAATTAAGACAATTCTAACTCTAAAATCGTAGTAAATAAATAATACATGTATTTAGAATTATCCCATCATATACCAAATAGTTTCCATTAATTCAGCAAGCCATTTTAAACTTTAAGATAGATATAAATAAATAAATAAATAAATAAATAAATAGATAAATAGATAGACAGACAGACAGACAGACAGACAGACAGACAGACAGACAGACAGACAGACAGACAGACAGACAGACAGACAGACAGACAGATACTTTGTTCATCCCCGAAGGGAAATTCACATTTCCAGCAGCATCCCTTCGCTGAGAACAATACAATAATAAAACAAAAAGAATACAATATACAAATACCCAGTGTGACGTGCAAATGCCCACTGTAGCGTGTTATATAGAATAACTAAATAGTGCTACACAGAATACATATTGCAATAAGATTCGGTAATATGCAATGCAGGTGGTGTGGTTTACTGTGGGCTTTTACTCTGCCGGGTAGAGTTAAAGAGCCTCATGGCAAAAGGAAGAAAAGATCTCTTCAGTGACCGTTCGTAATAATTGACCATTCCAGGTAGCTCAGAATGAATCTAAAGTTCGTGCAATCGAAAACGACGCACTACGGAAATTAGGAAGATTACTTCCAATTTTTTGTATTCCAGCCAGCAACGGGTCATGAAATGAAATGATCTGCATTTATATAGCGCTTTTCAAGTCAAGACTTCCCAAAGCGCTTTACAGTGTGCTTCACATTTCCCAATAGCGGCCGTGCAGCCATGTAAGGCGCTAACATGCTTTTTGGGGGTATTAGGGGTTAAGTGTCCTATCCAAGGACACTTCGACATGTAACACAAAGGAGCCGGGATTCGAACTGCGATCTCTTGATCCCAAGACGAGCGCTCTACCTCCTGAGCCACCGCCGCCGCCGTCATGAAAGCTGCCATTAATCCCAACCACCGACAACAAAAAGCCAAGTGCGCTAAATACCTTTTTCAGCGGCTGAAAAGAGCCAACAGCCGAAGTTGGTCAGAGCTGGTGGAAATGGCTAACTTGAGTTGGTAGCGGGAGACACTTTTAAAAATGCCAATAAAAATTTGCAAGAGCAAAGCAGCATTTGTTAAGCATCTAGACCCTGAATCGCAGATCTCAGAGTGAGATGAGTGGCCAGAGAAGACAACAGTGGATTCAAGTTGAACATAACAGGTGCCAGCTGCATGAGTCAACGAACTTAACGACATGAGTGGCTAGAAAAGGAAACTGTGGAAGAAGTGGAAGATGACAAGTGTCATGTGCCTGAATTACGGAACTCCATGACACATGTGGCTAGAGAAGAAAACAGAGAGGGAAAAAGTGGAAGATGACACATCCCCTTGCATCAGTAGTTGTGGAAGACGAGTGACACTGAATCACAAAGCAATAGCAGCTAAAACCAACTATAGCGGCAAGTCATATTCAGCAGCCAAGTGGCTAAAATGAGTGGCTAGAGGTGAAACCAATGGGAATACATTGAAGATGCCTAGATTATGGGACTCGGACATTTGCTTGGATACCCAGCGGTGGAAGGCGACTGACACGGAAGGACCGGGGAGGAGCAACGAACAATAAAAATAGTGGCCAGCAGCTTGGCAAAATGGTCATCCGGGCTTCCACAGTCATAAGATGGGCGCCAAACATGTCAGCTTTTTCAATTTGTGTGTTATACAGTAATCGTTTTTGCTCATTTTTTGAATCAATTGTTTTATTTTAAACAAGTATTTGTACACCACTAGGGGTGAATATGTAAAACACTGGAGCTTTAAATGGGCCTCAAAAGACTACTTCAGGTCTAATACATAAAAAAAGTATTTTATGGACACTGTATAACATTGCTCCAGACTCACAGTATGGCCATGTTCATTATTTTCTCCACTGCAACGATGGACGATCTCCGCATCTCCTTGAGGTATTTTGAATCTTTTGCTGCAGTTTCTGAAACTCCAAAAGATACTACAAAAAAAAAGACAACGGGCACGTAAGACACAGTGGAAATACAACATAGAATTACTTTGTACAACAAGCAGGTGTCATGTAGAGACCAATACAAGATAAACTGACAATAAATATTCCCCGAATATCAACAAAAACACATTTTTTCTTTCTTTTTCTCGCTTCTATTTTTAATTGGATTTTTGATCACCGGAGATACAAACATAAAAATATTTGAGCTTACGTAATAGTATTACAGCATCCAGGGTGAGAGTCTTTATAAAAGATGTCAAGGATAAAACTTGCGATTGTAGTACAATGAAGAAAAGAACACACTCTAAGTCAAAGATTTAGGTTTTTGATAGCCCCTTCCATTGGAAGTGCGTGTTTCCAGGATCTGATCAGGGAGAAATCCCGCTCCTCTTTCAGAAGGCTCATTTATTGGAAAACACATGAAGGAAACTACACATCTGTTTAGTTTATATAAAAACACAGGAAATGAATCTGATTGGTTTAGACAGGAATCACAAATCTAAATGCAGTGTATAATGTTGGTCTGATGAGCAATAAGGATGACTTGGAGTGTGGGAGGCAAACTGTCCCAAAACAAAAACTTTGTAAACACAATGAGTCTCTGTAAGAAGAAAGGAATGTGGGAGGCAAGGCCATCTTTTGACCTTGAAGGCGCTTACCTCTGAACACCAAGTGGAGTTGTAAAACCACACGCTTATTGAGTATACTATTAAAAATAAAGATACAAGTGTATATAAAAATACAAGAGTATAAAAGGCACATTTAAACCACAATATACCTTACGAGAGCGAGAGAGATACTTTATTCATCCCTGCAGGGAAATTCACATTTCCAGCAGCATCCCTTCGCTGAGAACAATACAATAATAAAGCAAAAGAAATACAATATACAAATACCCAATGTGACGTGCTAATAACCACTGTAGCGTGTTGTATAGAGTATTTAAATAGTGCTACATAAAATACACACTGCAATAAAAGTACGGTAATATGCAATGTAGGGGGTGTGGTTTAGTGTGGGCCTTTACTCCACGGGGTGGAGTTAAAGAGCCTCATGGCATGAGGTAGAAAAGATCTCTTCAGTCTGTCTGTGGTACAAGACAGTGACAGCAGAAGAAACTAAATATGAATAAAATTACTAAACCTAAAGGAGTAACGTAATACAAGGAACGGCAAAAATGATGTTGGCAAGCTGTTTGGATTTATTTTCATTTTGTTTCTGTCGCATTTTATGTTAGTTTTGCCGGAAATCAAAGCGATCAAAGCCAGGAGAGAAAGCTTACCACGTGTTGTGAGTCATCATTTTATTCACATTTAGTTTCTTTTGTCTTTTATTAGCATATTTGGTATCGGAGTAATCCAAAAGTAATTGAAAGTAATCAAGTTAAAGTAACCCAACCCAACCCTGCTGATAAACATGCTGATACATGAATATAATCTGAAAATATTTTAGGAATGATTCCATGAAAAATGTAAATTTTCTCTTAAAATGTATTAGTACCACCTGACCTTTTTTCTTCGTCTGCAATTTGTGTTGTTTGGGCGAGTCATTTTTTTCATCAGGTCCTGAATCCTGTCAAATAATATTAACACATTAGATCAGGGGTGTCACGGTCCTTTAAGCCAAGGGCCACACGCTATACTTAAGAAAATCTCAAGGGGGCCAGACAAGTAGAAAAAGAGGAAGAAAGAAAAGAGAAAAAGAGAAGGAAAGACACAGATAAAAAGAGAACCAGGGTGATAGGGGGAGAGAGAAAAGTAGGGAGAGGAATAGAGAGAACAAAAAGGGAGGAAAAAAAAAGAGTATGGGAAAAAAGAGAGAAAGACAGTGAGGGAAAGAGAAAAAAATATCGAAATAAAGTGACAAAGAAAGATAAAGCGATATAGAAAAAGAGAAAGAGAGAAAAGGGAGGAAGAAAGGAGAAACATGCCCACACTTTCTTGTGTAAATATTTTGTGTTCATATATATCAAAATTAATGTTATCTTTGGTAATCTTTTATCATTACAGCAAATGTGTAACTGGAGTGCCACGTCCAATTTCGTTGTCACAATATGTTCAACCCATTTTGTAAAAATGTTAATAAAGGTATATTCTATTCTATTCTAGAAAGAGAAATTGAGAAAACAAGAGAAGTGAGAAAAGGGAGTAAAGGAGTGTTAGAAAGAGAGAAAATGAAAGGGAAAAAAGAGATAGCAAGAGAAAAATAGAAAAAGAAAGAGGAGAGAATGGGAGAGGAAAAAAAAGAGGGAGGGAGAAATAAAAGTGAGGAGGGAAAGGAGAGAAAGAAACACAGCCCCAGTTGCTTTGGCGACATCGAGTGGACATATTTAAGACTGCAGCTCATTTTTCTCTTGAGCTCCTTTCGGCAATGTCTTTAAAACTCTTGGTGGGCCTGATCTGACCCGGGGGTCCTATGTCTGGCAACAAAAGACAGACAGACAGACAGACAGAAAGACAGACAGACGGACAGCTAGCTAGCTAGTTAGCAAGCAGTAACTAGTAGCAACTTAGAAGGTACTTCGTCAAATAAAGTGGACAACAGAATTGATTTCGTCTTACCGGGCGTTCGGTTGCTGGAGGACCCTTCTTTTTGGCCTTGCTTCTCACAGCGGGAATCTTCCGTTTTATCTTACTCGAAAGAGGCACAAATTTCATGTTTAATAACAACTGTGTTCGTAATGATTAAAATTGTTTAAAACGTTTTGATATCTTCGTAGCTGTTTATTTGCCCTACGCACTTTTACGCGCCTGCCTTTTTAGATTTTTTTATAAACACGCATGCGCAGTAGAATGTACTTTCCCCTCAATTGATACTGGGAGTATAGTTTTGGTCCGCCAAGTTGCAAAAAATAAAAAGTAATATGCTACTTATCGTATTAATTTTTATTTTATAAAATTTTGGTGAACATATTTATTTTCTGTACTTTATACTTAAGGAAATAGAATTAATTTGCTCCTTGTAAATTAAAATGAGGGTCAATAATAGAGGGAATTGAGTGCCTTGGACAAACAACATAAATAAAGTACATAGAAGCGTTTTAATATGTTACTATTTTGAATACAAATTCCATTCACAAATCTTAATATTAATTTCATATTTTTGTATTATATACGTAATCGAACGCTGTGGTCAAACCTTAGGGGAGGAAAAAAAAGAATATTGAGAGGCCCGTGTTTTATTTGTGGTTGTTTGTACATCCATCCATCCATCCATTATCTGCACCGCTTATCCTCAGTAGGGTCGCGGGGGTGCTGGAGCCCATCCCAGCTATCTTCGGGCAGTGGGCAGGGGACACCCCGAACTGGTTGCTAGCCAGTCGTAGGGCACACAGGGACAGACCATTCACTCGCTCAGTCACACCTAGGGAGGTTTGATCTCACGACCTCAGAACTGTGCCGCACACGCGCTAACCACTGCTCCGCCGTGCTGCCCTGTGGTTGTTTGTATTAAACTCAAAAGCGCCATAAAACTAAAATAATTCAAGTTTATCTTCTGGCAGTTATGGTCCATAAGTGACTACATTTATTAAAAGTAATCCCAAGAGCTTAGATGTAATAATATTTTTAAAATGTTAACCGCAGGAAATAATAGAATATTTTGTTTATGACTTAATATTTAGGATTTTCTTTGTGTTGTTTTATTTAGTCAGGTGTTTATTTCAGATTTGGTACTTTAGTTGTGGAAAACAAAAAACAACACTTAAAAATGTTTTGAAATTACTCTCAAACAATATAACATTATTCTTTTCTGGGGAGATCACAAAGGGAAGATGCCTATAGGGGGAATAAACCATTAAATGTCATATAAATATCTTTTTTTTTCCCAGGCGCTTTTCTTTTTCTTTATTTCACCTCCTTTTCTTACTTTCTTTTTTCCTTTTTTCAATATATCTTTTTCTCTCTTCTTTTCTTCTTTTCTTTTTATCCAGGTATATTATTCTTAATACTAAGATTAAATTCCATAGTTATCGTGTTTTTGCTTGTCCTTAACATAACTGCAGTATTGCATCACCGCCTTGCATATTGTCTTTAAGACGCCCACAATATTTTGAACTGAATGGAGAGAAAGGCATTGTGGGAGATAGTTCAGTCAATAGCATATCTATATTTGCATAAAGACGCAAACCACTAGCAGACCAGCAAATCATATGACAATGACCAATAGCAGACAGGCATATTAGAGATGTAACTCACATGCACAAACACTTCAACTGTTTATCTGAATAGCCTTTAATTACATTGAATTTCAAAGGGCTGTGCAGACTACTATTACAAGTCATGTTTATTTGTATACCCCTTAATCATAAAGAGTCTCAAAAGGCTGCATAGATCAAAGACTATTGCAAACTACAGACTATTGTTACACCATCCCCTGATCTAAAACCTACATGAGGGCAAGGAAAAACTCAGAAACCTCAACATGAGGAAAATTAAGAAACCTTGAGAGGGGACCGCACAACATCCCCGGATCTCAAACCGACCTGAAGGCAAGGAAAAACCACAAACCTCCTGGGTTTCAACACCCCCCTGCGGAACTGGCTGCTGGACTTCCTCACTGACAGACCCCAGTCAGTGCGGATTGGTCAGAACATCTCCGATGTCATCACCCTCAGCACTGGCTCCCCCCAAGGCTGTGTCCAGAGCCCCTTGCTGTTCACCCTGATGACACACGACTGCGTCCCGAGGTCAGCCACAAACCACATCGTGAAGTTTGCGGACGACACAACAGTGGTGGGCCTCATTAGGGACGACAACGACCTGGCCTACAGAGAGGAGGTGGAGCAGTTGGTGGGCTGGTGCAGGGACAACAGCCTGGTCCTGAATGTTGACAAAACTAAAGAGATCATTGTCGACTTCAGGAAAAACCAGCCCAACCATGCCCCACTTTTCATCAACAACAAGGCTGTGGAGGTTGTCAGCAGCATCAAGTTCCTAGGGGTGCACATCACAAACAAACTCACCTGGTCCGTGAACACTGCATCACTGGTTAAGAGGGCACAGCAGCGCCTGTACTTCCTGCGGAGGATGAGGAGAGCTCACCTGCCCCCACCCTCCCTCATCACATTCTACAGGGGCACCATAGAAAGTATCCTGACCAGCTGTATCTCTGTGTGGTGTGGAGGCTGCAGCGCTTCCGACTGGGGTAGTGTGAGGAGGGTGACGAGGACAGCAGAGAAAATCATCGGGACTTCTCTCCCCTCCATTCAGGACATTGGCCAGAAGCGCTGCCTATCCCAAGCTAAGAACATTATCAGGGACCCCTCTCACCCCCATCATGGACTGTTCACTCTGCTAGCCTCTGGGAAGAGGTACTGCAGTGTGCGGTGCAGGACCACCAGGTTCCACAATAGTCTTGTCCCCCTGGCCATTAGACTGTTAAATGGTCAATCAAACACATAGTAAATCTAAACTGCTGCTAATCTGTACATCTGTTGGTTTTGTTTGACTTTTTGCACTACTGGCAGTTCTTTATAGCTAGCCACTCCTTGCACATCTGTTTCTCTGCACTATTGTACTTACAGCGTTATTGTTACAGTGTTATTGTTACTGTTTACCTGACTTGTTTACCTGACTGCCCTTTTTGGACATCTGGTTAGCTGCTCCTCTTGCACTATTTGCGCTAGTGTAAAATACTATACATAGCCATAATTATTTAGTGTATTATTAGTACTCAATACTCCAACTCAATACAACATTTTATTTATATCTGTACATTCAAGGAAACTGTGCGGGTCAGATGTATCAACATTTCGTTCTGTATACACGTGTACTAGAATGACAATAAAGTAGATCTGAATCTGATGAGGAAATGAAGAAACCTTGAGAATGGGACTTAAGTTAAACCTTTAAAATTCTAGGATACTAAAAATAACTTGTAGTTGATGTTTTAAAGCAGAGAAAATGCAGCAAAGTCCAAAAAGCATCTTTTTCCACACTGCACAGCAAAAAGTCATGAGGCGGGGTTGCCATAACCCGGGGTCTTCTGTACAGTTCCTGTGTTGAGCTCTTTATGTCTCCTACTTTAAGATGTGATGTTATTTGTGTGAAATAATTTCCTTTCCACTGCTTTGATTTATTAAGGAGACGAAAATGATTTGGAGAGGATAAGACAAAAAAAAACATTTATTAAATGCAAAAACAAGAGTGTCATTTATTCCCAATAACTTTTCATCAAACTGCGGTGAAGATCAGGTTCGATCGGTCTCCAAAAGTCCGTCATACCCTCCCCGGGTTGAAAAATTTTCCAGTGAAGCGTCCGCGATAATCTAAATCACGCGGGCTGAGGTATTTCCTGATGCCTAGCATGTTTCCGTGTGCGATCTTGCTGAAGGTCCACGGATTCTGGTTGTTCTCTTCCATGTCGGCCTGAGCCTGGTGAAAAGCTTCCAGGCCTTCTCGACTCATTACCTAAATAGGAAAAAAAAATACACATGTATTAAAGCCCTGTAATAAGGAGAGTGAATAGCGACGAGAAAACAGGAGTAGGAGGGAATTGGTGATGATGCCGCTGTAGCTGGCGCATTCTAATGCAACAAACGAGTCGTGGTCACATATCTGCCAAAGTCAAATGATAATAGTAAACTCTCCTTGACGTAGTTTAGCGTCAGCCAATTAGGTGCGTTAGCATCTAAACATTTGCCAAAGTCAAGCTAGCGACATCAAACACTTCGGTAACAGTTGGACTGAGCCTCACACACATACTACATGTTTTTTTATTCAAACTGTAGTAAGTTTGCTCTGTAGTGCAAGTACACATTAGCCAAAGTCCAGCTAGCAGCTAAAAAAAAAAAAACAACTTTGGGGACGTACAGAGTAAATGTCACACACAAAATCTGCATGTACGAATCCAAAAAACTCAACTGAATTAAGTTATCTCTGTAGTGTTAGCATGTAAACATGAGCTATAGTCTGACTAGAGGCTAAAAAAGAACTTCAAAGACGAGCAGACCGAATGTCTCACATTAAGTAAGTGTTTACAATTGAAAATGGCTCAGTTGTAGTAAGTTATCTATGTAGCATTAGCATGTAAACATTAGCCAAAGTCTGGCTAGTGGCCAATGTTCCCTCTAAGCTGCCGTGTGTGCGCAATTGCGCACTACCCAGAGCTTTTCCGCGCACGAGAAAATCTAGCCAGCTCACAAAAATCAGGGCTCGAAATTGCTAATTAAAAAGCGAATTAAGTCAAAGTTACAGTGCAGGAAGGTAAAACTACACGGGTTCCCCTGACGCTGTGTTCTAAATGCGGTATTCGGAAGTCAATGTCAAAGTAGAACAAAGTCGAGTAAAGTCAGTAGTTTTTCGAGAACCAGCTTCTTCGGCTCGGCTCACTAAAAAGTGTCTTAAGTGGCTCTTCAGGTTGTTTTTGTTTCTTTAATCCCAACATGACCAAGTATTATGTAAAATTATGCACAAAATGACTTAAAGGAAGGGGGGTTGGGCAATAGAACAAAAAATTAAATAATACCAAAATGAAGAAGTAGTGAAAAGCTAAGAAAAAAAGAAACAAAAAGAGAAAAAAAGAAGGAAATTTTCAGAAAAAAAGCCAGAAAAAAAAGAAAAGAAACAAAGGAAAAAAAGTAATAGCGAACAAAAAGAAAAGTAACAGCTAGGAAAAAATAAACATTGAGATTTTTAAAAAATAGTAGAAAAAAAAACATGGAAAAAGAAGAAACATTTTGTGTTCAAATAATTTCCAATTATACCAAGTCAATCTTGTTGCCAACATTGTACTTCCACTAAAAAAATTGATCAAATACAGTTCTGTATCGTGCAACCGACTAAATAAGCCCATATGTTAGTATTATGCGACAAGATACATGGAAAAAAAAGAAATGGAAATATTGTGAAAGAATTGTAAAAACAAATGACGTTTGTAGGCTGTACAACCTTTGCAATAGAACATTAGTCAATTCATTCAAAAGTGAAAAATAATTTTGCATTGCCGGACACTCAACAAAATGTAACTTGATGTTAAGTTTTGGACATGTTTGATAATGATTTAGTTGCCACACTTGGGGTTGCGGTTGCTCACTGTTGTTTCAAGCGTTGCTCACTGACTTTGTGTGAATGCTCAGACCCGTGGAAGATTAGAGGGAACATTGCTAGTGGCTAACAAAAATGTGGAACCAGAAGGACATGAAAAAAATCTAGTGTGTAAAAACTCTGTAGCGGCCGCATTTTAACCCCCATTTCCTCAGCATTTGTGTGTAAAATGAAAAATTAGCCAACAAATCGTGCATGGACTCCACCCAGAGTAAAAAACAGCTTTACACCACTCACCTCACTATAGAGGTAATGTAATCACAACATACTCTTTTCAGTTTTCACTTTTTGGGGTTAGTTTTTTTCCTTTTGACCAAAAACGAAAATTAGACGCAACCCTAATCACAACTATATCTAGTTCTTCATCTCACCTTAGCGGGGAATGGAAGTTTCTTAGCGACTTGAGTGAGGATCCCCTCCACTTCTTTGAGCTCCACCCTCCCTCCCATTTCCACGATGAGGCGCCCGAAACGGATTGGCGTGACGTAATGGTCGATGGCGCCCTTGCCGCCCCCCATGCGCTGACCTAACCCTTTACGGGTGATGGGCTTGTAGGGGGCGCTAATGCGCCAGTGTGCAAACGTGGTCTGGGTGTCCATTTTGCGGTTGATAGTCAGGCGAATCATCTCCATGTGGCCCCAGTGTAAGTAGCCTCCTCCCATTGCCTGAACAGAAAACAAACATTACAAAAAAAACTGAGAAATTATTGGTGAGAAAAACTTCTGAGGACTATGCCTGATACAAAGGCTTTTTAATACAGCATGCTGAAAAATAGAATAACAATTCTACTTTTTTTAAATGTTTTCGTTTTGGTGCCTGTCCTGTACCCAGTGTCCCTTTGTGGCCCCCACTTGTCTATTTAATCCAGCCTGATGAATGTTAAGTTTAAAATAAAAACTACAATGAAAACATTGTTATTTTGGTTTTGTCCCCAGTGTCCTTCATCGCCTCCTACGAGGCTTTTTAATCCAACTTGCTGAAGAAAAACTAGGGGGAGAAAAGCCCCCCCAAAAAAATATTTTGTCCCTAGTGTAACTTTGTGGCCTCTCACCAGGCTTTTTAGTCCAGCTTTCTGAACAAAAATTACAATAAAAAACAAGAAGAAATACGACTAAGAATTGGGCAGCACAGTGGTTAGCGCGTGTGCCGCACAGTTCTAAGGTCGTGTGGAGTTTGCATGTTCACCCCGTGCTTACATGGGTTTCCTCCTGGCACTCCGGTTTCCTCCCACATTTCAAAAAGATGCATGTCAGGTTAATTGGCCGGTTCAAATTGTCCCCAAGTGTGAATGAGGCAAGTGAATTGTCTGTCCCTGTGTGTCCTGCGATTGGCTGGCAACCAGTTCAGGGTGTCCCCTGCCCACTGGCCGAAGATAGCGGCGATGGGCTCCAGCACCTCCGCGACCCTACTGAGGATAAGCGGTGCAGATAATGGATTGATGGATGGATGGATGGATGGACAACTAAAAAATTGTTGTAGTTTATATAGTGCAATGTGGGGGAACAAACCACTAGCCTAAAAAACAGCCTGGAGAGGGATGGGCGTCGCCCAAGACACACCACAGGAAGTGGTGCCCCAAGACCTAACTGGTTAAGGAAGGGTTATGGCCCCTCCTACATACAGTAAAACTATATTTTTCATAAATCATCGTGTACTGCATAGAGCACATTCGAATAAAATATAATAAAATTAATAATAAAATGATTTCAATATAATTTTCTCAACAATGGAAGCTTCTCTGTTTACATTTTTTGTGTTTTTATTCATCAAAATATTTATTTGAAAAATACACCGCGTGTTGAGTTTTTAAATGCATATTATAAAATTGAGTGCTAGAAAAGGGGCATTAAGAATTGCTGTTATTCCAGGTTTTTCTAAACAATTTTGATAAAATGCATCCATTTATAAACAATTATAAAATGAAATATGTCTGCATGCATATTTATTTATAAATCTAAATGAGAAAAATTGGATATGTCTTTTTGTTCCCCCATGCGTTCCCATGGTATCAGATCAAGATTCTGTGTTGCCAGATACAAAAAAAAAATCATCTCCTTGCCTCGCCACTCTGCATAATGTCTTTAAGCCCGCAGGCCGTAGTTTGCCCACCCCTCATTTCGACACTCACCACAATTGCATAATGTCCTGTTGTGAAGGTATTGCCCACCCGAGTCGGTCCTTGGATGTCCCGAAGTTTCTTCATCTCCTTCACAGCTTTCTTTAAATTGGGAACTTTGTTGAGGAACTTTAGTTTGGTTTTGTCTGGCATCACCACGTCTGGAAGAAAACACACGGATGAATTATACCAGGGGCCTCCAACGTGGTGCCCGTGGGCACCCGGGTGCTCCCTAAGGACAGCTGGAAGGCCTGCGGACCTGTTCTGAAAATAGCTCACCGGGTCAATGTTATTTTTCTAGTAAAAACAAATATTTTTTAGTGGTTGATTGGGTCTATTTAACCCTACTTTCACAGGGTGGGCAAACTTTTACAATGATGCGTTTGAAAAATGTGGACAAGGGCCCAGGCCAATAGACCAATCCATTTTTTTCTTATTTGCTTTTATGAATAAATATACATGCATATTATATATTTTTTATATTTGTTTTAAGGAGATTAGTTTCATCAAATTCGTTTTGAAATGCTCAGTTAAAGCATACTGTAACTCTATAGTTGGTCCCTGCTTAAATCACTTATGTTGATATTTAGTTAAGTCGTATTACTTTAGTATTTTTGTAGTAATACTGTAGTTGAAATTTTGTATTATTACTGTACTGTAGTTGAATTTTTGAGGTATTAACGTAGTTTTACTTTTATAGTATTTTGTCATATTCCTTTCAAGGTATTTTGTATAGTTGAATTTTTGCATTATTACTGTAGTTGTTTTTTGTAGTATTATTATAGTAGTATTAACGTAGTTTTACCTTTGTCATATTACTGTCACAGTATTTTGCAGTATTATTGTGGTAATATTTCTGAAGTAAAATGTGTGTATTATAGTATTACTGTTGTAGTCTCACTTTAACATTTCTGGCGGATTTTTTCTTTTCAGAATGAAAGGAGGGGAAAAAACAAGGTCCCTGTCTAAGCCCAAAATTTGATAATTTGTTTTCTAAAAGACACAAAAAGCGACAATGAAGACAAAGCTGGCACCAAGAAAAACTAACAAAATTTTAATTGTATATACTATAGTTCTAGTTACAATTTTATTTGTGTGTAAAGAAAAAAGACAACAGAGAGAAAAGAAAAAGGCAGGTGGGAAAAAGAAAAAAAACAGAAAAGGTAATGAAGAAAAAAGATAACAGAAAAAAACAGAAAAAGAATAGGAAAAAGGAAAAAGAATATAGATATATAGAAAAAAAGAGGAAAAAAACAAAAAGCGGAAAAGAGTAATAAACAAGAAAACAGATAACAGAAAACTACAAGAAAAAGGGAAGGGGAAAAAGAAAAAAAGCTGAAAAGTATTGAAGAAAAACGATAACAGAAAAAAACAAGAAAAGGGAAAATAATATAGATGGATTAAAAAAAAAGGAAGGAGAAAAAAGATAGATTGAAAGAGAAAAAGGGAAAAAAGAAAGTAAGAAAAGGGAATAAATAAAGAAAAAGAAAAGCGCACAGGGGAAAATTATATATATATATATATACAGGGAGTGCAGAATTGTTAGGCAAGTTGTATTTTTGAGGATTAATTTTATTATTGAACAACAACCATGTTCTTAATGAACCCAAAAGTCTCATTAATATCAAAGCTGAATATTTTGGAAGTTGGAGTGGGGCTTTTTTAGTTTTAGCTATTTTAGGAGGATATCTGTGTGTGCAGGTGACTATTACTGTGCATAATTATTAGGCAACTTAACAAAAAACAAATGTATACCCATTTCAATTATTTATTTTCATCAGGGAAACCAATATAACAGCTCAACATTCACAAATATACATTTCTGACAATCAAAAACAAATCAGTGACCAATATAGCCACCTTTCTTTGCAAGGACACTCAAAAGCCTGCCATCCATGGATTCTGTCAGTGCTTTGATCTGTTCACGATCAACATTGCGTGCAGCAGCAACCACAGCCTCCCAGACACTGTTCAGAGAGGTGTACTGTTTTCCCTCCTTGTAAATCTCACATTTGATGAGGGACCACAGGTTCTCTATGGGGTTCAGATCAGGTGAACAAGGAGGCCATGTCATTAGTTTTTCTTCTTTTAGACCCTTTCTTGCCAGCCACGCTGTGGAGTACTTGGATGCGTGTGATGGAGCGTTGTCCTGCATGAAAATCATGTTTTTCTTGAAGGATGCGGACTTCTTCCTGTACCACTGCTTGAAGAAGGTGTCTTCCAGAAACTGGCAGTAGGACTGGGAGTTGAGCTTGAGTCCATCCTCAACCCGAAAAGGCCCCACAAGCTCATCTTTGATGATACCAGCCCATACCAGTACCCCACCTCCACCTTGCTGGCGTCTGAGGCGGACTGGAGCTCTCTGCCCTTTACCGATCCAGCCACGGGCCCATCCATCTGGCCCATCAAGACTCACTCTCATTTCATCAGTCCATAAAACCTTAGAAAAATCCGTCTTGAGATTTTTCTTGGCCCAGTCTTGACGTTTCAGCTTGTGTGTCTTGTTCAGTGGTGGTCGTTTTTCAGCCTTTCTTACCTTGGCCATGTCTCTGAGTATTGCACACCTTGTGCTTTTGGGCACTCCAGTGATGTTGCAGCTCTGAAGTATGGCAAAACTGGTGGCAAGTGGCATCTTGGCAGCTGTACGCTTGACTTTTCTCAGTTCACGGGCAGTTATTTTGCGCCTTGGTTTTTCTACACGCTTCTTGCGACCCTGTTGACTATTTTGAATGTAACGCTTGATTGTTCGATGATCACGCTTCAGAAGCTTGGCAATTTTAAGAGTGCTGCATCCCTCTGCAAGATATCTCACTATTTTTGACTTTTCAGAGCCTGTCAAGTCCCTCTTCTGACCCATTTTGTCAAAGGAAAGGAAGTTGCCTAATAATTATGCACACCTGATATAGGGTGTTGATGTCATTAGACCACACTCCTTCTCATTACAGAGATGCACATCACCTGATATGCTTAATTGGTAGTAGGCTTTCGAGCCTATACAGCTTGGAGTAAGACAACATGCATAAAGAGGATGATGTGGTCAAAATACTCATTTGCCTAATAATTCTGCACTCCCTGTATATTTATATAACATTTAATGATTTGCATCTATTTACCACTGTAGTCGGGAGGAACTTCATACGTTTTCAGTCCAGCAGTTAGAACTTTCAAGTTGTTGTGCAGAAGTCCTGTAGGCACAAGAAACATAATCAAGCAATAAGTAGAAACCACCAGACATCTTTTGGACATTGGGTTATGTTATGCCGATCCAAATAATAGATAGATAGAAACCTACTTTATTCATCCCCGTAGGGAAATTCACACTTCCAAAAGTATCCTTGTGTTGAAAAATAAAATAATAAAATATAGATATAGAATACAAAAATACCCCAAATAACGTTTTGCTATAGAATATTAAAATAGTGCTGCGGAAAATACACACTGTAATAAAAATATGGTAATATGTAAATGTGGGAGTGGGGTTTAATGTGTGCTTTTACTCCCCCGGGTGGAGTTAAAGAGCCTCATGGCATGAGGAAGAAATGATCTCCTCAGTCTTTCTGTCTGTGGAACAAGTTTTGTCCCAAAAATATTCAATAACGTGTATACCATGTCTAAAGAGGTCCAAATTTAGATCAACAGTCACTTTTAGTAGAGTAAAGGTGTCTTTTGGACGGAACAGTTCCTTTTTTAACGTATTTACAGTGTATCTTAAACATTTTGTCCTGGGTGGAAATGTAATAGCTACGTAGGTGTAATGGAAATCATAGTAGTAGAATAACGATATAAAACAACTTATTCCTTAGTATTCGCGTGAATATATCATTTAAATTAACAAAAAAATGTATACTTATCCTACTATAGCATTGAATGTAAAATATATTTACCGTTTGGGTGACCGTGGGCGCTGACGGCGACCACCCCGCTCAAAGCAGCCTTGAAGAGAGAAAACATTTTTTTAATTTATTTTTTGGATCTTGATAAAAATGAAAACGTTAAAACATTCAGTTAAAGCGTTTTAACGCCATCATTTTGGTCGTTTTCTTTCGTATTTTACACCGCGGAGTGCACAAGGTCGCACAAGCTGGAGGAAAACGTCACTTCGTCTTCTACTTTTGAGTGCAGATTTTAATAGCGCCATCTATCGAACAGGAGTGAAGCGAACAAAAAGTCAATTTAAGTCACATTTATTTGTACAGAAATAACTACTGGTAGTCAAATATAACATCAGCTATCCAAAATATTTCTATGTACAGAAATGTTTCGTTTTCAAGGAAATAGTAAAAAGTAAAATAAACAGAAAACGATTATTTTTCATTTGTAGCTTACTATATTTTATGTAGCGTTAGGGGGAAGAAATTGAATATTTCCGTGGGAAATGAGCCAACATTTTTCAACAACATATTCGATCAAATATTTTTTCTTTTATAACTTTTTATTTCTCACACACATTTTGACAGAAGTTTGATTCCACCATTATACATCAACACAAACACAAAATATATATATTTGACATACCCATAAATAACAGAAGAAGAAAAATAAATAATAAATGTTAATACAATAAATAAAATAAAAAGTGAGGTGTTTACGATCAAATATTTTTACGTTATTCATTTTGATTAATTATACGAACCATGTATAATCTTGACCAAAAACATTGACAAATTTCTTGTTTAGAATGGACTCACTGAGATGTTTGCTGAGACACCAGTGTTGATTGTTGTTACAGTTCATAATCTATACTGATACTCCGTCTTCTTAGTATGAACAAGGGTTTGTGCAAATTGTGTTTTGTAGAACCTTGTCATATTACTGCACCTCTCGTGCAACAGATATATTCTACACTTTAGGTCCACCAGAACAAACAGTAAACAATATACAATAAAATAACAATCAGCAATAAACAATATAAATCAAATGTACCGTAATCAAATAAACTTAACTCTCACAACCTGAGACAACTGGTCAAGTAGACATAGCCTATTGTACTTCAAGTATTTTTGTCACATGATGGTGGTGGCTCGCATGGACGCAACGGCTCACAGTTCTTCAGCTAACTTTTTTTTTTGTCAGTGTATTATTTATTATTGCAACATCCATAGTAGCCTGGTCATCCTGGAAGGGGGATTACCTCATGTGCGGTCCCTTCTCAAGGTTTCTTCATTTTCCTCGTGTTGAGATTTTTGAGTTTTTCCTTGCTCTCATGTAGGTTTTAGATCAGGGGATGGTGTCATAATAGTCCGTGGTTTGCAATAATCTGTGGTCTGTGCAGCCCTTTGAAACTCCTTGTGATTAAGGGCTATACAAATAAACAAGACTTGACTTAACTTGCTTGGCAATAATTACCTATTATGTGTTATGGTCGTCTGCCTAAAACACCTCATGGAGAAGCTTAAACAGTGACCAGCGACAACCAGAGTAGAAAGTATTGGATGAATGGATGGAAGATAGATAGATAGATACTTTATTCATCCCTGTAGGGAAATTCACACATTTGCCTATCACTCGAAATATACCCAGTTCGAGACCGTGTGGAAACCAAACTTCATTTTAGGCTGATTAAAATGTTGCGGTTTTGTTTTTTTTCAAAATTCTTCTATTTTTGGAGTCAAAGCAGCAAATATTAACTGTACAGTTGTGCACGTTTATTTATTCCTTAGTTATGAGAATAGTTGGATTACAACATAGTCAACATAGTTTACAACGAGGTTAAACGTAGCATTCCATGATTAACATGAAACAAAAGACTTAAAAGAAAAAAAAGTAGGATTAAAAAAATTATGTTATGATGGTAAAGGTGAAGGGCATTCCGATGTCTCGCCGCGGGCCATTTTCCTGGAGCAGACAGAGTATTCAAACTTTGAAAAAATAAAACTGAAGAGATCAACGCAGTTGAGGACCTTGATTACAAAGTTTCAAAATAAAGATAAAATCAAAGTACACTTAGGACCAATTGATGGAGAGGCATGCGAGAATGTTTCGGCCCCTCTCATAAAGGGGAAAAGTTGTACATGCAGCATTGCACTCAGAATTCAGACCTCACATTACAAAGCAAAATACAGGACCTCCTTGTACAAGATTAGTACTGCACATTGAGTCTTCAAGGTTAGGTGATAAGGCAATTGCTTACACTGATCAGCAAGTAAACCCATCCATTATCTGCATCGCTTATCCTCAGTAGGGTCGCGGGGGTGCTGGAGCACATCCCAGCTATCTTCGGGTAGTGGGCAGGGGACACCCTGAACGGGTTGCCGGCCAGTCGCAGGGCACACAGAGACAGACAATTCGCTCGCTCATCTACACCTAGGGACAATTTGGACCGGCCAATTAACCTGGCGTGCATGTTTTTGGAATGTGGGAGGAAACCAGGGTGCCTGGAGGAAACTCACGCAAGCATGGGGAGAACATGCAAACTCGGCACAGGAAGGCTGGTAGCTGGATTTGATCTCATGACTTCAAACTTGTGCCAATGTGTTTGAAGATGTGTATGTGGATATATGTGATGAACAGATAAAATGATTATCAAAATAATGATGTGATGATTAAATAATTAACTTTAAATGGCAGCGAAATTCATGGTAGGGTGAAAACATACTCAGTGACCTATTCTAATAATCTAACAGTAAGCAATATTTACAAGGTTGTAGACTGGCCTAAGTAAAAAATGCATCAGAGCAATGGTGCAATGAAAATAGTGCAATGAACTTGGCGGCGACATACAAATAATAAAATATTAATATACATTTTTCAATAAGTAGGCTTCATTCATAGTAGTGATATTTCGATTGTTTTTAACTTGTTGACCACACACTCACAGGAAGAAAATACTACTTAGTTGTGTCAGAAAATTTTAATGCAAGATTAAAAGCTTTGCATTGCTTCATAACACAGTCGGTATTAAACCTGCTTCCATAGGAAACGTCCTGACCTACAACAATTGAGTAAAATCAGATGAAGATTAACTACAGAGGCTTCTCAGCTCGGTGGACTTGTGGGTAGGGCGCCCGCTCCGAGACTGGGAGGTCGCTAGTTCAAGCCTCGGCCGAGTCATACCTAAGACTTATAACATTGGTACTCATTGCCTCCCTGTTTGGCACTCGGCATTAAGGGTTGGAATTGGGGGGTTTGGTCAACTAATGACACCAAACACAGCAGTTGGGTCTAAAATGGCGGCGCCCTGTTCGGCTGCGGCTATATCGGCTCGCTACAGTTTAACTGTGCGGGTCAGATGTATCAACATTTCGTTCTGTGTGCATGGCCACAAGAATGACAATAAAAGTAATTCTTTCTTCTTCTTCTATTCATCTTCTGAGGGTTGCGCATCTTTAAAAAGGCCGCCATATTGGATTACAAGCAAAAATGGAAGCAAAATACAAAATTGATTCGCGTGCTTACAAGTTCACGTGGGTTTCGAAGACTGGATATGAGGAAAAGTCG
The DNA here is from genome assembly GCF_059441175.1 of Urocampus carinirostris. Taxonomy (NCBI): domain Eukaryota; kingdom Metazoa; phylum Chordata; class Actinopteri; order Syngnathiformes; family Syngnathidae; genus Urocampus; species Urocampus carinirostris. The sequence continues at coordinate 14,805,137 of NC_142352.1, forward strand.
GAGGTAATTAATGACATAAACCCATATTTTAAGTAAAAAGTTTTAACTGAGATTTCATTCCTGGACATTGTACAATTCTTGCGATACCAATGAGGTTGGAACGTATAAAAACCTCAAAGTATATAACCAGTTTGTTAGTGGCTGGGTGAGAAGAGTAAAATCAACTGAGATCAAAACATTTTTATTTAGTTCTTGGAAAGTAAGTTTATGATGTTTGGGTAAAACACTGGGATTAAATGACAACTGTTTATTTTTCATCAAATCTATGTTGTTATTTACCATCAACCTATTTCTTCATATCTAGTTTTTGAAAACTCATCTAAAATCATAAAGTACCCATAAAGATTTGTATTTGCATCTTCTTCCATTGTCACTTGTAATCCAATATGACGACCACTTCAAAAGTCACATGACCCCCTCAAGCCTCTATATCTGCAGGTAGCAACAAACGTGTTGCCACTGTAGAAGTGAAAAAAGTTATGTCTGATATACATAATGGTGGCTGTCTTGCCTTGATTTCAAATCCCATGGTATAGTAAGTCATATTTGGGGATATTTTTGGGATCGATGGGACTTCGGACAATCATTTTCCCACGCATGGCTCCTCTGTAGATGACCTCAATGAGGTCTATGAAATCCTGCTTGGTTTTGAAGCTGCCCACGAACTTAGTGTGATCTGGTGAGCTGAAGAAAAGAACAAAAGAAATGAAACATGGAATTTTGTAAAACAAAAATATTAAAAAAAATCTAAGATCTCACCCATAGTCCACTTTCATATGCTGTCCATTGAAAAAGAAGACTGTTGATGGGATATAACTGATATCAAAATATCTGGTGTAAACAGGAGCTTGATCCACATCCACGATGTAGATGGACGCCATGTTACTCAGATCGTGCGCCGTTTTTGACAACTATAATAACGAAAACAACACGATTAGCGACTATACACGAGATATTTGAGTACACAATCACTTACAATTTCATCCAGTTGGAGGCAAGCCGAGTCTTCATCCCTTCCGAACCTCAGGACAACAACTTTCTCTGCTACAGTTTTAATCACATCGTCAATATCTTTTTTGGAGCTAAGTTTGGGCAAAAATAAGCTCATTTCAAGCTTTGCAAACAGACTTCCCCTGGAATTAGGCGACTCTACGGAGCAATGCATTAAACGTACCGTGTAGAAACCAGTACAATGCATTTTTCTTTCATCCTTTTTTTTTTTAGCTTTAATCATATTATATGATTCAAACATTTCTTAATGTTACAATCGAACATTGAAAATAACTAAATGTAAATTATTTTACCCCCAAAAAAACAATTGTATTTTGACAATTGTATTTTGTTTCGTTTTAGTACGACACATTTTAACGTTGCATAAAAAATAAAGGGTTCCGCCTTTCGTTTTATTCTTTAATTGCAGTAAACTAACAGCTGTAACGTTGAAAAAGACGTGAAATAAACACAAAATAACTTTTAACATATATGAAAACATTTATAAAAACGAATAAAATGTGCTTTTTTTAAGCCGGGAAAAGACACCTGCACAGTGTACCACATTCAGCGTACCGTGTAGAAACGAAAAGTGTCTGATTTTCAATAACGAAAGAAATTAAGTACTTTATATTTTCCTCGAATGCAAAATGTTTTTGGTTAAAATTTATTCAAACAGGATGAGTATGTGGTTAAAATGTGAATCAAAAAACGGCAAATTGAAATGAATATTGGTATGTCGTTTCAGTACGACGCGTTTTAACGTTACACTACAAAACAACGTGACCTCCACGCCATTACCCAGCGTGGAATGCAGGAAACAAAAACTTAAAAAAACAACAAACAAAACCAAAAATAATCTGGATGGGGATTTAATTCGAATATGAATTGTAAAATCGCCTGACTCGAGCATATATTGTTCGTTGCAGGCATCACTGTTCCGGGTTTTACTGTCCGCTCTCCATCATCATCCGCTTCGTCTTTTAGACATGCTGCGACTACTCCTTCATCCGCGATATATAAACCAAGCATGGAAACGTGGAAGGTTTGCGTTATTCTGTGTTAACAAAACGCAAGCAATTGGAGATGTACCAAACCCTTTTTTCTGCCATCCGTGGCATCGCTTCAGAACTGGAAGTCTGCAGAAACAGGAGAATATTGACTTGGATAAATGGAAAACTGTGATGAGATCTCAGACCTTAGCATCTGAGCCAAAAGATGAGCAGGAGAAGGATGATGAACTGGAAAAAGAGCAGACAAGCAACGGTTTGGAGGTGACCAGAGATATGGTTGCAATGTGGCGACTTGCAGGCAAAGCGGTTCCTGATGAGATCTCCGAAGAAGAATTAAAAACTGTGGCAGAGTATACCACAAAATCAGCTCGAAAAAGGTACCTCAAGTTCCTCGCTACCAAAGAACGTATAAAAAAAGCTCGCAACGCAAAACAGCTGAAGAAAAAAGAGGAGAGAGAAGCGGCGTTAGCTCAGGATACAGCCGACGATGATCAAAAAGAGTTTAAAAACACATTTTTCCTCAAGTTCTGGGATACCACCTTAGACAGATTACTCGCTTGGAGGTGCGCCCAGGCCATGCTGTTCGACCAACCTTTGGTCTTCGACATGAGTTACGAGTCCAACATGTCTAAGAGGGAGCTTACTAACACGGTGACACAAATGCTGGAGGTGGAAGGATGGAACAGACGATCTAAGGAGCCGTTTCATCTCCATTTTTGCAACCTGGAACCAGACGGCGGCTATTCAAAAGAGTTCCTGAAGAGATACGGCGCCGAAGTTTGGGACCGTCTCCTTGTCACCAGCACGACTGCTAATGCCGTGGACGTTTTCCCTCGCGACCGACTCGTTTACCTCACGGCGGACTCCCCGAATACCCTGCGCACCTTCGACCACTCCAAAGTCTACATCATCGGCGCTCTGGTGGATCGCTCGATTAATACCGGATTGTCATTAGCGAAGGCCAAACGTCTGAAGCTGGCCACAGCTCGTTTGCCATTGGACGAGTATCTCAACTGGGAGATGGGGGCCAAAAATCTGACTTTGGATCAGATGATTCGGATCATGATTAGCATGAAGGAAACGGGGAGTTGGGAGAAGGCGTTGGAATTTGTACCGAAGAGAAAGCATGTGGGATTTTATCATGAGCAAGGAAGTAACCAGGATGAAAGATCTTCAAAAAACATCCATTTGAAAAGTAGAAAAATGCAGAAAAATGGAAATCAAAGTGCAT